>NW_019154094.1:3340250-3352751 GCF_002288905.1 Enhydra lutris kenyoni | reverse complement strand
TCTCTGTTTGTCAAATAAATAAATAAAATCTTTTAAAAAAAGAAGAAAATCCACTTTCTACAGTATTTCCATCACCATTTTTTTTTTTAAAGATTTTATTTATTTGACAGAGATCACAAGTGGGCAGAGAGGCAGGCAGAGAGAGAGAGAGAGGAGGAAGCAGGCTCCCCGCAGAGCAGAGAGCCCAACGCGGGACTCAATCCCAGGACCCTGAGATCATGACCTGAGCCGAAGGCAAAGGCTTAACCACTGAGCCACCCAGGTGCCCCCCCCATCACCATTTAAATATACCGTATTGAACTATATAGAAATAGAAATACAAACTCCAATCTGTAAATGCGTGGTCACGAATTCTGGAAAACTCCACACCCACCTATTAACAGATGTCCCTTTGGGAAGCGGGTTGGGTGGTGGGTAGAATATTCACTCTTTTTTTTTTATGATTTTATTTATTTATTTGACAGAGAGAGATCACAAGTAAGCAGAGAGGCAGGCAGAGAGAGAGGGGGAAGCAGGCTCCCTGCTGAGCAGAAAGCTCAATGTGGGACTTGATCCTAGGACCCTGAGACCATGACCTGAGCCAAAGGCAGAGGCTTAACCCACTGAGCCACCCAGGCGCCCCAAATACTCACTTTACTGCATACATTTCTGTGTGGTTTGAAGCTTCTGCTTGTATCATTTTAAAATGGCAAGAAAATTAAGGGTCTGAAAATGTGGATGATAAACTCAGCCTTGAATTTGCTTTGAGAGTCAAAGGATATCACAGGTGTCAACTTCAGAGCCCATAGCACAGACTGTATCCTGTGCCAAATCTTCTGATAGTTCCTGGTCTCCGTGGAGTCCAATCCTCGCATCTAGCAGAAGCAGGTTCATTTCTCGATGGAGAAACGGGCCCTGAACAGTCTGACTCCAGACCCCCACTCAACACCAGGATTTCCACTTGGTCTTATCTGGTTTTGAAGCTCCGCACAGACACATACACGTGTGCACACACACACACAGCCCCATACACACACATGCATGCCCACACCCAAAGATACACGCGTGCCTGGACAAGCTCAAAGACGGGCACCTGCAGACACGGGCAGATGTACTCACAGGTACGCGTGTACTCGCGGTTTACTTCCCACCAAGCCCACGCTCACCGCCCTGGGCACTTGGACATTCCCAAGAATCAAGCTCCTCCCTGAATCGGGGACCAGCCACTTCCTTCAGACCCCAGGAGGGGGACCTCATGAGCTGAGCTTTGCTTCACTCTAGTTTTCTCCTGGGAATTCTCAGGTCACACTTGCGGAGTGCCGCCTGCCCTCGGTTCCTGGAGCTCCCAGTCTGGTTGTGAGCACTGAAGTTTCCGCTTCAGAGATTTCAACATCCACGTCTCCGTGACTTGCTCTTTTTGCCCAGAGGCAGCTCCGAGCAAAGTGGAACTTAAGGTTTGGAATAACTATTACCGTCTTTGGCGTGTGCTCCTCCTGCTACAGATAAAGGTCGCAAGCCTCTACCTAAACCCTGTGATGTGCTAGGCGGGCCACAATGGGGGACCTTGGAAAATTTCCTTCACCCCTTAATGCCTCAGTTTCTTCATTTGTAGGATAAGGATATCCCTCCCATCCTGGAGCACCAGCCAAGAAGAATTTCTGTGTAAGGGATTCAGAGGACAGCAATGCAGGCAGCAAATAAATTGCCCGAGAAGAAGTGCCCTCCTGCTGATCACATGCCAGCTAAATGTTAGAACTGCTAACACCCAGCGCTTGCCTGCTTGCCTGTGTTAGCAAGGACGATGCCCCCTCCCTGCTGGGTTCCGTGGGCATTGCCCCAACTTTTTGGTTTCTAATTCATGTAAACATAACATGAAATTAACCATTTTAAAGGGAACAATTCAGTGGCAGGTAGTACATTCCCCATGTTGTGCAACCAGCAGCCCTGTCCGGTTCTAGAACATTCTGTCCCATCACCCCAAAAGGACACCCTGTGCCCATTAGCCGTCCCTCTCTATTTCTCCTAACCTCTCCAGCCCCTGGCAATCACTAATCTCCTTCTTAAATCTATGGATTTGCCTGCTCTGAACATTTGCTATAGATAGAACCACACAACATGTGGGTTTTTGTGTCTGGCTTCTTCGACTGAGCATGGCGTTTTCAAGTTTCATCCACATTGTGGCGTGTGTCCGAGCTTCATTCCTTTCTCTGGCTGAACAACATTCCATTGCATGGATGGACCGCATTTTGTTTATCCAATCATCCACTGATGGACATGTGGGCAGTTTCTACTTTTTGACGATCATGAGCAGCGCGGCCGTGAACATGGTGTACAAGGATTTGTGTGAACACCTGTTTCCCTTTTTTGGGGTCTATACCTTGGAGTGGAATTTCTGGATCATGAGGTACTTCTATGTTTTGAGGAAGTGCCAAGCTGTTTTCCACAGGGTTGTACCCCACTCCAGCCTTTGGACCAACCCACCAGAGATAGTGTCTTTAAAAGCCTTATTACAAAAACAAAAACGAAAAAAAAACCACACCAAAAAAACCCACAAAAAGCCTTGTTCCTCTCCCTCACAAGGGCAAACCCACTGAGGTCAGCCCAGGGCATGAGATCTATCCACCAATCTAGGATCCTCACTTGTGCCTGCGGAATCCTGGGGACAAAGCAAAGAGAGGGAAGGAAGGGAAAAATGAAGGGAACTTCAGATATGAAATGGGATGGAACGTTTAACCAAGAGCATAAATATGGAGATAAAATCCCATTACGAAGTATGATGTGATTTTCATAGAAATTTTGTGCAATGGGGACCTATCCCCTATCTACAAGGAGGCTCAGCTGTGTTTGAGCCCCAAGAAGACCAGAAAACAGGGCTTCTAACCTGGAGAAATGAGTAAGGGCGGGGCAGGGGCTCTTCCTGCGCCCCTCCTCCCTCCCCCCTCCTCTTCCCCCCCCACCCCCGCCCCGCCCCCGCTGCATGCCTGTCACACCATGAAAGCAAGCCTGTGCAGTTTAGAAAGAAAATCCATTGAAGAATATTCAAAGGAAGTAAAAATGACGGAGCACGTGTTGGCAGCAATTGTGGGTCTTTGTTCCCGAGACAGCTGTGCTTTTCTGAGGAAAAAAAAGCACCAGATTTGAATGGAGACTGTCTCTTTCCGTGTCAACTGGTTGATGAAGCACCGCTTCCTTTTAGGACCTCAGTCTGCAGGCTGCTGTGAAAGTCGCTCCAGCTTCTCCCTGGCAGAGTCCCTCCGTTGCTTTCCTCCATCTATCTGTTGGTTCACTCACTCACTCACCATTCATTCATTCATTCATTCATTTGCCACACGTTTGAGGAACACCTAACCACTGGAACTTTCTGCCGAATGTCTAAAACCACAGTGAAATGGCCAACTGCAGTCAGTGATGTGAAGGAAACATCTGAGGTACAAAGAAAGGATAATAATGGGGCCCAGTCTGGGAGGTGACATTTCGTGAGCGATCTGAAGGATGGATAAGAGCATGCCAGGCAGAGGGAATGACGTGTGCAAAGGCCCTGAGGTACAAATGAGCCTGGCTGTGGAAAGAGGATAAAGAGGCAAGAAGGAGTCAAGGGTAGGGGGGTTTGAGGGTGAGATACAAGTATATATTTTGTTTTGAGACAATGGGGAGCCATGGGAGGCTTCAGAGCACAGCAGGAATGGAGCCCTATTTATACATTTTTTGTTGTGGTAAAATTCATGTAATGTAAAATTAACCATTTTAAAGCAAACAATCCCACAGCATTTAGTACATTCACAATATTGTACAATTACCACCTCTCTGTAGTTCCTCCCCAACATTTTTATCACCCCCAAAAGAACCCCTGTGCCCATGAGCCATCACACCCCATCCTCCTTCCCCCAGGCCCTGGCAACCACTCATCTGCCTTCTGTCTCTATGGGTTTGCCTCTTCTGCACATTTCTCATCACTACGATCACACACTATGTGACCTTTCGTGTGTCTGACTTCTTCAATTTATACTTTAAAAAGAACAACTTGGAAGGGCGGGAATGGAAGCAGGCACTGCGCTCTGCCATCCCCACCCCTGGATCCCTGCCCCACTTAGCAACAGCCCCAGGAACTCAGCTGAATGCACCCCCCCCCCCCCGTTACTTAGTCTCGCCCCCCTCCACCTACCTCACAACTCCCCGCCCCACTGTCTGCCTGGGAGCTTTCTTGCAAAATCACTCACCCGCAAATCCTCTCTCTGGCTCTGTGTGATTTGGTGGGGGTGGTTGCCCTGGGCTGGAATTGATATCCCCAGGGCAGCCCTGACCAGTTGGTGTGGGGGTATAGATACCCCTGTTGCCTTCCCCTCAAGCAGGAAACATTTCCAGACCACCCAGCAGGACAGAGACAAGGCACCCCCTTACTTAGTCTCCCGGCTCCTGCACTGACTTCACAAGCTCCCCGCCCCTGTCTGCCTGGGAGCTTTCTTTCAAAATCACTCACCCACAAATCCTCTCTCCGGGCTCTGCTCCTAGGGCAGGCCACAGGTGCTGGAGGCCAGGGTGGAGGGTGTCATGTCCTCCAGTCCCCATGTACAAGCCACTCCTGCCCCAGAGTGGGCCAAGGGAAACAGAGTGGCCGACCCTGTGTGCCAGACAGCTGCTTGGCCAAATGACCCCATGTGTTCACCAGGAAGGATTTTCCAAGCAGTTCCATCGGTGCATGGATGCCCCCGTCTTAATGAAGCCATGTCAGAACAGCCATCATGTGACCATTGCCCCAGAGCCCAGATCTGAGATGCCCACTCGCTCCATCCTTCTGGTCTCAGTGTTCTGGGTGGCTTTATTGCAGTGGGCGAGGGTGGCTGGGGCCAACCGTGTTCCTCAGAAAACTTTCCAGATCTGAGTAAACAGGAGGCTCGTGGAGCTGGGAGTGTTGTTAATGACATCAGAAGTTTTATAACATCAGCCACAGCCCAGGGCGCTCACCACACATGTTCCTTTCCTCTTAGACGATCACAACCTGTTTTACAGATGAGGAAACTGAGGCCCAGAGAGGTTGTTTAACATCTTTATCACAGGGTACCTGGGTGGCTCAGTGGGTTAAGCCTCTGCCTTCGGCCCAGGTCATGATCTCAGGGTCCTGGGATCAAGTCCCGCATTGGGCTCTCTGCTTGGCAGGGAGCCTGCTTCCTCCTCTCCCTCTCTCTGCCTACTTGTGATATCTCTCTGTCAAAAAAATAAATAGCATCTTTCAAAAAAAAATCTTTATCACACCACTAATAAGGGTTCTATCCATGGGAACTTTTTGGCTGCATAAAACCAAAAGGGAACTCATTGGTTAATGGAATTGAAAATGATGGCTTCAGGCTCAGCTGGATCAAGGGACTTAACCAACCTCACCGGGAAGGATCTTTCTCCATTCCTTGGCTCTGCTGCCCTTGTGTCAGCTCCGTTCCCAGATGAGATGGCAACCAACAACTCTGGATTGACCCTTATCCACTCAAGCAACATTGCAAAAGCTCTGTTACCTAACAGCTTTAGTGGAAGCAGCAGCACTGCATCTTTTGACCCAACCTGGGGCATATGACTGTCTCTGAACCAATCACAGTGACCCAAGGTCCGTAGTAGACCAACTGGCAGGGCCTGAGTGACCTAGCTGAGAAGGGAGAAGCCTATACATGCTAAGAGGTCGATCCCAGAGGGAACAGCACATACCCTGCGAGTGGGTAGAGCCAGGATCCAAACCCAGGACTCCACCCCTGAGATAGACTCAGCTCAGAAGCAGTTGTCCTAGCACCTAGCACATTCACCCTTGCACACGCCTCCAGCTTCAAAATCGCCCTCATCAGACCTGGGGAGAACCCCAGGAGTCCCCCACCACAAACCCCAATGCCCACTCTCCCTCTCCTCAATTTCATCTGTAAAATGGGTCACAGGGAGGAAGCGTCTTGCACTCAGTGAATGGTCAAAGGCCATGCTGGGGTTGCAGAAAACAAAAACCACATTGAGAGGGCAGGGAAAGGGCTTCTTGGAGTGACAACGGTATCCACGCTGGGAAACGCATCAGCTCCAGGGGTCAGGACTCAGCAGGAAAGGTACAGCGGGTACCAGGCACTTGGGAGCAGAGGCGGAGCACGTGGCTGCTGGCCCAGCCCTGGAAGGCCAGCCTCTGAAGGCTGCATTCATCTTCCTGGGAAAGGCACAATTCTCTCTTTCCCCTCTGCCCCTCCCGGCCCCCTCCTCCGCCCTACTTTCTTGTTTACCCATTCAGGGCCACGATTTATTTTCGGACCAGAACGTCCGTCCTCCTCACTGTCTGTGGCCACCTGCCAGAGCCATGCACTGGCCACACCAGGAGAAAGGAGGCCAGAAAGAATCTAGCCTGGCTGAGAGGACACAGGGTCTTGGGGAAGGTTCTGGGTCAGGCCCGCCCTTGACCTTCTGTTTATCCTCATAGACAGCAACTAGGGGTGTGTGTGGCCCCGAATTTCTCATTTTGTCACACTCTTAATGAAGGAAGAGATTGACATGCTGTTTACAGCACTGTCTTTGTGGTGGACATGAACAACATCATCAGGAATTGGCCTGGGTGAGTGAGGTGTGGTTTAGGATGAGTGTGGAAATGTCTCAGTATATTACTCCTTCAGTTCGTGTAGATGAATGAGGAGGCACTCATTTTCATTTTCATTATTTCAGTTATATTATTTTATTCTCTTTATTAGGTTTGATAAAGCTGAGTTCGTGATTAACCCCCCGTTTCAACTTGGCAAACTCCTATTCATCCTTCAAAACCCAACATGCATATGCCCTCCTCCATCCTTCACATGTCCACACAAATGCTCCATCTTTCCCCTCTCTATGCTACCACCATCTGTTTATGACTCTCCCCATCTGAGCCCCATTCTAGCACCCAATTCAGTGCCTGGTATACAGTGGATATTCAGTAAATGCAGGGATTTGGGGGGAAATTTTTTTTTAAGATTTTTATTTATTTATTTGACAGAGATCACAAGTAGGCAGAGAGGCAGGCAGAAAGAGAGATGGGGAAGCAGGCTCCCCGGAGAGCAGAGAGCCCGATGTGGGGCTTGATCCCAGGACCCTGGGATCATGACCTGAGCTGAAGTCAGAGGCTTTAACCTACTGAGCTACCCAGGCGCCCTGGGGGAACATTTTTAAAAACAACTTCATTGAGATATAATTCACATACCATTTCAATTCATCCATTAAAGTAGACAATGGTTTTTAGGTGAATCACAGCTTTGATCAACCATCACCACATTCAATTTTAGAAAACTAAATTATCCCACACACAAACCCTGCCCCCATTAGTGGTCACTCCCCATCCCTCACCCCCGACCCCTGGCAGTCACTCACTCACTTTCTGTCTCCATGGATTTGCCTGTTCTGGACATGTCACAGAAGAGGGATCCCCCAACAGGTGGCCTCTTGCGTCTGGCTTCTCTCACTCGGCACAAGGTTTTCAAGGTTCATCCATAGGTAACGTGCATCCAAGCTTTGTTCCTTTTTACGACTAGTATTTCACGGCATGGATGGGCCACATTGTGTTCATCTATTAATCTGTTGGTGGACGCTTGGGGTAATTTCCACCTTCTGGCTATTGGGAATAGTGCTGCTATGACCAGGTATGTCCAGGTGTTTGTGTGGACGTCTAATTTCACTCATCCCAGCTGTAGACAGAGATAAGTAAGTGCTGACTCGTTATTTTGACCCCTGTTACACTGTAGTCAGTTGTCACCTGGGTTGGGTAGAGGAGCGATCCAGTCATGCAGGCTTAGAAATCAGGAATATAGGCTGCCCGTCCTGACTTATCTGCGAAGGGAGCCGCAGAGGCCCGAGATTACACCAATTGCCTTGGTGGGACCCCAGGACTCCCCCCCACCCAGGCAGAAAGTTGTCAGCCGCTGTAATCACTTCCTCTTGCCTAGATCTCTTCAGAATGAAAATTTTCTAAATCAGTTGGTCCATGTCTCAGCAACCGTTGGGTCTGCAACTCTCTGTGACCCCAGATCAGGCCATGGGGTTTTGGGGGTAGCTGATTTAAGCACCTTCCCCGGGGTTTATTTTGGTCGAGGGTGGCGGGCTGGGTCAGCACCTTGGGGACAGCCTCTGCCCGGGACTGTGAAACCTGAGGCCTCTAATGGGTGTCCTTGGCCTGCAGGTGTCTTGGGTAGTGTCCGAGGCTGAAAGCCTGGTCTGCGTCCAGCCGGGGAAAGGCCAAGGTAAGTGGCTGAGATCTGCCTCTGGGCGCTCTCAGTTTGTTAAGAGAATGCGGTCTCTGAAAAGCAAGCCCTACTAACCCCCAGTGCCAGGCATCTGAGCGTCTGCATCAGTCAGGGTTCTCCGGAGAGATGGAACCAACATGATAATGTGTATATTATATATACGAAGAGGTTCGTTTTAAGGAATTGGCTCATGTGATTGTGGGAGCTAATAAATCTGAAATCTATTTCCAATGTTATTTTATTTCCTCCCTGGAAACTCAGGGGGGATGTCTATGTTGCAGTTTTGAAGAGAATGCCTTTTTCCTTAGAAAACCTCAGCTTTTGCCCTTATCTCCTTCAACTGATTAGATAAGGCCCACCCAGGGTGTCCTGGATAATTTCCTTTCCTTAAGGTCAATTGATCAGATATGTTAACTACATCTAGAAAATGTTTTCAAAGTAACATCTCAACTAGTGTTTGACCAAACAGCTTGGCACCATTGCCCGACCAAGTTCACACATAAATTTTAACTGTCAGTATGCTGTTCCCCTGTTCTCCTACCCCTATGCACCACTCCTAGAATGCCATCTCCTCTGAGAAGTCTTCTGTGATGTGCCCCACCACAAAGGAGAGAACATGGAGGTGTATGACTGGCTGCATCTGGGCAGAGGGGGCCGGAAGGAGAGCGGACAGGGCAGGCGGGAAGGGTGCCTTTGGAGGAGTGGTGGGTATTTCAGCAGAGGCGAGAGCTCCGAGGCCAGCCAAGGAGCCCAGGTGATGGGGATCCCTAATAGGCACTGGAGCGAACAGGGGTCTAGTTAGATATACCAACTATTGCAAGACTTATCACTGGCTATTATGGGTCTATTAGCATCCTGAGTGGGGAATAGTGGGGGAGCAGGGGTCAGGGCCCAAGTCCAGGCAGGAAATGTCAAGGCCTGGGCCAAGGGCTGTGGGGATTGGGGGGGTGCAGATTCAAGAGGTTCTGGGGGGGGGAGACTGAGTCAGCCTGGGATGTAAGAATACAAGTTGCTAAACCATCATTCTGAGCCCTGAGCTGTGGGCACAGTGCCAGAAATACCTCTTTAGGCTGCCCAAGATCAAGGACCCAACCCTGAACGTCTACAGCAGAGGCCCCTTGGACGCTACCCTGCGGTGCAGCGCCAATCTTTTCTATAAGGCTTTCTTACATTTCTACTTGGACAAGAACACGCAAATCTTTCATCTGCTGCTCTCAAGCACAATCCCTCCCTTTCACAGTTGGGACTAGATTCAAGGTGTTTCCAGATTCTTCTAGGAATTGTGATTCTTCTCCTTTTTTTTTTTTTTTTTTTTTGGCAATTTGTCAGCTATCCCCTAAGGAATGGCAAAAAGCTTAAAAGTCCCGGGGCACCTGGGTGGCTCAGTGGGTTAAAGCCTCTGCCTTCAGCTCAGGTCATGATCCCAGGGTCCTGGGATCGAGCCCCAAATCGGGCTCCCTGCTCAGCAGGGAGCCTACTTCCCTTCCTCTCTATCTGCCTGCCTCTCTGCCTACTTGTGGTCTCTGTCTGTCAAATGAATAAATAAAATCTTAAAAAAAAAAAAAAAAAAAGCTTAAAAGTCCCATATGGGTAAAGGAGGAGCATTGGGCCATGTCTTAGAGAGTTCAGTCCCTCTCGGGAATAGTCTGTCTTTTTAATACTTAGTTGCTCTGTAAGACTGACAAGAACAGGAAAAAACCATACCTTGTTGCAAGAGGTTGTACTGACTGAATGGAAGGATCTTGCCTAAGGCGCCTCCAAGCAGCCTTGCTGTGCACTAATCCTAGAGATGAGAAGTTGGAGACTCTGGAAGACCAGGAGACAGCTCAGCTGCCTCATGATGGCCCCATGGGAGGCATCCTAGCCCGGACTGCCCAGACCCACAGTAGGACACAGGACATCACTGAGCCCCACATTTGTCATCTGAGTAAAGGGGACCATGCTCCAACTTGGTGACAAGACACCCTGGAGATCCACGTCAGGGGGCACACAGCTTGCTATTATTGTTGTTATTACCTTTTAAATTCTAATTTTTAATTTTCTTTATTGTTACTTTTTGCAGCTTTTTGTTTGTTGGTAAAACATACATATAACACAAAATTCGCCACCTTTTTTTTTTTAAGATTTTATTTATTTATTTGACAGAGATCACAAGTAGGCAGAGAGGCAAGCAGAGAGAAAGGAAGGGAAGCAGGCTCCCTGCGGAGCAGACAGCCCGATGCGGGGCTTGATCCCAGGACCCTGGGATCATGACCTGAGCCGAAGGCAGAGGCTTTAACCCATTGAGCCACCCAGGTGCCCCAAAATTCGCTACCTTAACCATGCTTAAATAAGTGTACTTTTCAGTGGTATTAAGTATGTGTACATGGTTGTGCAAATCATTACCGCCATCCATCCATGCCCAGAACTTTTTTTATAAGATTTTATTCATTTGAGAGAGAGGGAGAGAACAAGTGAGAGGTAGAGGGAGAAGCAGACACCCCACTGAGCAAGGAGCCCAATGCGAAGCTTGTTCTCAGGATCCCGGGATTATGACCTGAGCCAAAGGCAGATGCTTAATCGACTGAGCCATCCAGGCACCCCCCCCCCACCCAGAACATCTCCTTCCTAAACTGAAACTCCGTTCCCATTGAACACTAACTCCCATTTTCCCTCCCCCAGGCTCTGTCACCCACCATTCCACTTTCTCTCTCTATGAATTTGACCAGTCCAGGAACTCATAACAGTGGAATCGATCAGGACTTTTCCCCTTGTGGCTGGTTTATTTCACTCAGCCTAATGTTCTCAAGGTTCATCTATATGGATTCATCCAAATCAAAACTTTATTCCTTTTCAAGGTTAGTATCCTACCATATATACACGCGACATTTTGTTTATCCATTTATCCATAGATGGACACTTGGGTGGCCTTCACCTTTTGCCTGTTGTAAATAATGCTGCCACGAACCCAGTGTACAAACGTCTCTCTAAGTCCCCGTTGTCAGTTCTCCCAGGGACACACCCAGAAATGGAGTTGCTGGATCGTGCAGCAATTCTAAGTTTAATTTTTCCAGTAAAAAAAAAAAAAAAAAACACAACAAAAAAAACAGTTCTCCACAGTAGCTGCAACACTGTACCTCTCACGTTCCAGCCAGCAGCGCATGAGGGTTCCGATTTCTCCACATCCCCACTCATGCTTGTTTTCCCTTTGGTTTCATGATCACTGCCCTAATGAGCATAAAGCGATACCTCACTGTGGGTTTGATTTGCGTCTCCCCGGTGACTAGTGATGCGGAGCGTCTTTTAGTGAACTTATTGGCCATTTGTGTATCTGCTTTCATAAGAGCGTCTGTTCAAATTCTTTGCCTGTTTAAAAATTGGGCTGTTCGTCTTTTTTTGCTGTTGAATTGTAAGAGTTCTTATATATTCTGGATATTAATCCCTTATCAGATATATAATTGGCAAATATTTTTCTCTTGTTCTGTGGGTTGCCTTTTTACGCCCGATTGTTTCTTTTGATGCAAGGAAGATCTTAGTTTAGGGGCACCTGGGTGGCTCAGTGGGTTACACATCTGTCTTTGGCTGGGGTCATGATCCCAGGATCCTGGGATTCAGTCCCATATTGGGCTCCTTGCTGGGCAGGGGTCTCTTTCTCCCTCTGCTGGCCGCTCCCCCTGCCCTCTCTCTCTTTGTCAAATGAATAAATACAATCTTTAAAAAACAAAAGTCTTAGTTTTGATAAATTCTAATTTTATATATATATATTTAAATATACACACACACATATATATATGTATTTTTTAAAGATTTTATTTATTTTTTTGACAGAGAGAGACACAGCGAGAGAGGGAACAGAAGCAGGGGGAGTGGGAGAGGGAGAAGCAGGCTTCCCGCTGAGTAGGGAGCCCGATGCGGGGCTCAATCCCAGAACCCCAGAATCATGACCTGAGCCAAAGGCAGACGTATATATTTCTTTTATTGTCTGTGCTTTTGGTGTTTATATCCAATGAACCACTGCCAAATCCAAAGTTGTGAAGTTTTTGCCCTGTGTTTTCTGATTTTTAGCTCTTATATTCAGGTCTCTGATCCATTTTGAGTTCTTTTTTTTTTTTTTTAATAGTTAACTTTTTAAAAAAGATTTTATTTATTTATTTGACAGAGAGAGAGATCACAAGTAGGCAGAGAGACAGGCAGAGAGGGGGGTGAAGCAGGCTCCCCACTGAGCAGAGAGCCTGATGAGGGGCTCAATCCCAGGACCCTGAGATAATGACCTGAGCTGAAGGCAGAGGCTTTAACCCACTGAGCCACCCAGATGCCCCTTTTC
>NW_019154094.1:3176916-3340150 GCF_002288905.1 Enhydra lutris kenyoni | reverse complement strand
TTCCCCGAACTGTACGGTCTTGGTATCTCAATCAAAAATCACTGAGGGGGCGCCTGGGTGGCTCAGTGGGTTAAAGCCTCTGCCTTCTGCTCGGGTCATGATCCCGGGGTCCTGGAATCGAGTCCCACATCGGGCTCTCTGCTCAGCAGGGAGCCCGCTTCCCCACCCCCTCTCTGCCTGCCTCTCTGCCTATTTGTGACCTCTGTCAAATAAATAAATAAAATCTTCTTTAAAAAATCATTTGAGTATATATTTGAGGGTTTATTTCTGGGCTCTCGATTCTATTCTACTGGTATACATATCTGTTCTTATATCAGTACCTTACTGTTTTGATTTTACTAAAGCTTTGTAGTGAGTTTGTTTTTTTTTTTTTAAGATTTTATTTATTTGACAGAGAGAGAGAGAAAGAGCATGAGTAGGGCGGAGGATAGCAGCAGACAGAGGGAGAGGGAGAAGCAGGCTCCCAGTGGAGCAGAGAGCCCAGTGCAGGGACTTAATCCCAGGACCCAGGAATCATGACCCTGAAGGCAGACGTTTAACCCGCTAAGCCATCCAGGCGCCCCTGTAGTAAGTTTTGAAATGGGGAAGTTTGAGTCCTCCAACTTTGTTCTCTTTTTCAGTGTTTTGGTTATGCAAGGCCCCTTGAAATATATTCTATATAAGTTTTAGAATGGGTTTTTCTATTTCTGCAAAAAAAAAAAAAAAGTCACTGTGATTTTGATAGGGGTAGCCTTGAATCTGTAGATCCCTTTGGGTAATATTATCATCTTAATGATATTAAATTTTCTAATGTATGAACTTGGAAGGACTTTCCATCTATTTACGTCTTCTTTCTTTCCGCAACATTTTGTAGTTTCCAGTGTAGTCGTTCCCCTCCATGGTTCATTCCTAAGTATTTGATTCTTTGGAGGCCATTGTAAATAGAGTTAGTTTCTTAATTCCCTTTCTGGATTCTCATTGTTAGTATATAGAAATGCAACTGATGGGGCGCCTGGGTGGCCCAGTGGGTTAAGCCGCTGCCTTCGGCTCAGGTCCTGATCTCAGAGTCCGCATCGGGCTCTCTGCTCAGCAGGGAGCCTGCTTCCTCCTCTCTCTCTCTGCCTGCCTCTCTGCCTGCTTGTGATCTCTCTGTCAAATAAATAAATAAAAATCTTTAAAAAAAAAAAAAAGAAATGCAACTGATTGTTACATGTTGACCTATATCCTTTTATTTTGCTCTGGCAGGTTTTTTTAATGGTGAAATCTTCGGGGGTTTTCTACATGAAGAGCACCTCCTCTGCAGAGATAATTTTACTTCTTTTCCAACTTGGGTGCCTTTTCTCTCTTTTTCTAGCCTAATTGCTCTGGAGAGGACTTCTAGAACTAAGTAAAATAGAATTGTGGAAAGTGGGCAATCTTGTTCTAGATTGAGTATGTACCCCCGAAATTCATATGTTGAAATCCTAACCACCAATGGGATGGTATGAGAAGGTGAAGGCTTCAGGAGGTGATGAGGTCATGAGGAGGGGCCCCAAAGTGGGCTTATAAAAGAGTCCCCAGAGGACTCTCTTGCCCTCTTTCTGCCATATGAGTATATAATGACAGCCCAGAAGAAGGTTGTCCCCAGCACCTAACCGTGCTGGCACCCTGATCTCAGAATTCCAACCTCCAGAACCCAGAGAAATAAATTCCTGGTTTTTATAAGCCGCCTAGTCTCAGCTACTTTGCCACAGCAGCCTGAACAGACTAAGACACTTATCCTGTTCCCGATCTCAGATGACAAGCTTTCTGTGTTTCATCGCTGAGTATGATGTGACCTGTGAGTTTTGCTTTGTAGCGTTACCATACTGAGGAAGTCCCCTTCTCTTACTGGTTGAGCGGATTTTTTTAACCTGAATGGGCGTTGGATTTTGTTGGGCACTTTTTCTGCATCGGTTGGGTTGACCATGCCATGTTTATCTTTCCTTCTGTTCAGGTGCTGTATGACACTGACTTTTGTACGTGGATCTGTTTAGTGAGATTTGGTAGAATCTCACATAAGTGGGAGCAGCTTTGCAGCGTAATGACTGTGAGGTCCTTCCCCGTGACTGTGGGCTGGCTGCCAGCTCTTTTCGTGCTCTATAGGATCTCACAGACGCCTCAAGCGCAGGGTCTCCATCTTCCCATGGAGGGCTATTTTGGGGGGGGGTCTCCATTTGGGGTGACTAGCAGTGGTACTGTGGGGCACACTGGTGTTGCATTTCTGGGGGGCACGTCTCAGCAGTGGGGTTGCCGGTGTGGGCGTGGTCAACTATGCCTGGGACTGTTTTGATTTCCACTCTCTCCTGGCTGCGTCACTGTCATGGGACACACACTTAACCGGGCCCTTTAGGCTGGGGCTGGGGGCTGCTCCCAATTGCCCTCAGTCCTAGAAATTTTCTGAGCTGGGCCACGCTGAGCCTGAGCCCCTCAGCTGCCTCTCACAGAAGGACAGCGTCTGGGGTTTTTTTTTTTTTTTTAAGATTTTTTTTTAATTTATTTATTTGACAGAGAGAGATCACAAGCAGGCAGAGAGGCAGACAGAGAGAGAGGAGGAAGCAGGCTCCCTGCTGAGCAGAGAGCCCGATGCGGGGCTCGATCCCAGGACCCTGAGATCATGACCTGAGCCGAAGGCAGCGGCTTAACCCACTGAGCCACCCAGGCGCCCCGCGTCTGGGGTATTTGATGCCCCCGCCATCTGGCCTTTCCTGGGGACAGTCCCCAACAGCCAGTCCCACGCAGACGGTGTCTGCAGGCGGATTCCCCTTCAAATCTTTCTCCTTGGGCTCCAAAATGAAGAGCCTGGGACAAATGAATGTTCTGAACTTCTCCCGGGGAGGGGGGGGCAAAAAAAAAAAAAAGGTAGTTCTAGGGGGGCCTGGCTGGCTCAGTCTGCTAAGCGTCTGCCTTCAGCCTGGGTCATGGTCTCTGAGTCCTGGGATGGAGCCCTTTGTAGGGCTCCCTGCTGAGCCAGGAATCTGCTTCTCCCTATCCCTCTGCCCCTTCCCTTCTCCCTCCCCTCTACCTCCCTTGCCCCACACTTGTGTATGCACTCTCTCTCTGTCTCTCTCTCTCAAATAAATGAAATCTTTTAAAAATAAAATAGGGGCGCCTGGGTGGCTCAGTGGGTTTAAGCCTCTGCCTTCGACTCGGGTCATGATCTCAGGGTCCTGGGATAGAGTCCCGCTCTCTTCTCAGTGGGGAGCCTGCTCCCGCCCCTCCCCCGACACAACCGCCGCCTGTCTCTGCCTACTTGTGATCTCTGTCTGTCAAATAAATAAATAAAATCTTTTAAAAAAATTAAAATTAAAATTAAAATAAATAAAAATAAAATAAAAGGTAGTTCCAGAAACTGGTGCCACTATGCTCATGTTCACATCATTTGTTTACAGATTTTATGGATGGCTCTGCTCTGTGCAGGGCCCCGGGGCCCAGTGATTCTGGACCCATGAAGTACCTCAGTCCTGACCAGCCCCCCTGCCTGAAGAGCAGAACCAAACCCAGATACTCCCAGGCCCACAGGGTCAGGGCTAGGCTAGAGGGAAGAACTGAGGCTGGGTGACCCCCAGAGTAGGGGGCTGGGCCCTGCCTGGAGGGTTGGACAAGACTTCCTGGGAAAAAGATACTGGGTATTGAGAGATGAATAAGAGTTTGGCAGGTGGCAAGGTAGTGGTGGTGAACCTGACAGAGGAAATCTGCAAGAACATGAGGGCAGGAACATCGAGCAAACATGGGGAACCGTGAACAGGTGCGCACACCAAGGTCAGGGACGCTGCTCAGGGATCCTTGTTTGCAGAGCAACCTCAGGGGGGAAGTGTCTCCTGCAGAAACAGCAGCCATGTCTTCCTCAAGGTCTGCCTCCTCTGCTCTATCCTGAGACCAGCTCCCACTTCAATGTCCTGCAAGAGAGAAACTTGCTCTTACCAGGATCATTATGCTGCCGTGGTAAATGGACATCGTTCTGTGCCTCTTTCTTTTTTTTTTTTAAACAAATGTGATCTTTTTAAAGATTTTTTTAAAAGATTTTATTTATTTATTTGACAGAGATCACAAGTAGGCAGAGAGGCAGGCAGAGAGAGAGGGGGAAGCAGGCTCCCCGCCAAGCAGAGAGCCCAATGTGGGACTCAATCCCAGGACCCCGAGATCATGACCTGAGCCGAAGGCAGAGGCTTAACCCACTGAACCACCCAGACGCCCAGTTCTGTGCCTCTTGAGAGCAATAATATGACACCCACTGCATGCTGGCCTCATGTCAGCTTCTTGTTGTCAGAGGCTAAAACAACCACTCAGGGAGGTTCTTGGCTTTGGATTTGAACCCCAGTCTGCAGGGAGGCGTGACCAGGTGGAGATAGCCCCCTCCTGGATCCTGCATTGCTTCATTCTATCGTCACCCCAACACAGGGAGGGTGTGGAAACAGAGAGAGTCTGAGCCCCTCGTACTGAGCCTCCAAGAGAGCTTTCCTTCTCCAGGATCCACAGTGCAAATTCCAAGGAATTGCAGAGCCTGTGACCCCCGCCTGCTCCCATAAGCTCTTAGAAGCTCAAACTGGGCAAGGGGCCGAGACCCACCCTCAAGACCCGTCCCTGCAAGGGGGTGCACCCAGAGTAACTAACCCACCCCAGTGACCATTTTCCCTTGATTATAAAAAACGTTGGGCAATTTCCTGATGGAGAATCAAAGAAGCAGAAAAGAAAACAAACGAAAAAAGTCACAACCTCTCCCATAATCGCCCAGCATGGAGATAATCTCTGTTGGTATTTTCAGGCACTGCCTTCCAGCATCTAAAAAATGGTCTCATTATTTTGTTGTCGTTGTTATCCGAGTAATGTGACTCTACTGGAGAAAAAGCAACCAACGAGATAAGCAGAAAGAAATAATAAACAGAAGTTACCTTTCATTTCCCAGACAAGAACTGTTAATACTTTAAAGTATTTATTTTTCTTTGTACGCAACCCTTCACGTCTACTGCAAACAATTTGGAAAATGCAGAATAGCAAAAGCAGAGTGGTTGCTTTTTCGTTCCTCCACCCAGAGACATGACTGGTTAAACTCTGTGCTTTTCCACACTACGAATGCTCGTCAGATGACGGATAGCAAGTGGGTATGAGCAAAGGCTCTGGACCTGGACCCAGACAGCTCAGGTTCAGATCCCAGCTTCTCCCACTGGCTGTGTGTCTTTGGACAAGAAGCTTCACCTCTCTGAGCCCCAGTTTCCTTGTCTATACACCGGGAAGGATGATCATCATTCTGACTTCCTCCAAGGGCGCGGTGAAAATGGAGATCATGCAGTTGCTGTACCTAATACATTTTTAAAAGCTTAATTTTTATACTTCTTTCCTCTACTTACAAAAATAAGACATACGTACTTCACCCACAATATCCGATGTAGGAAGGGCAAGGCTGGCAGTCCCCCTCGCTGAGCAGGGAGCCCGATGCAGGACTCGATCCCAGGACCCCAGGATCATGACCTGAGCTGAAGGTAGGTGCTTAACCGACAGATCCACCCAGGCGCCCCTATAGGTAGTTCTTTAAGCGAGACTTCCTTTTGTTATTTTATTTTAAATACAAAAGGCGGGTCAACATGGGTGAAGATAGTCAAAAAGTATAAACTTCCTGAGATTATAAATAAATCCTAGATGGAATGTCCAGAGTGGTGGCTAGGGTTAATAATACCGTATTGTATACTTTAAAGTTGCTGAGAGAGTAGATCTTAAACTTCTCATCACAAGAAAAAATACTTTGTAACTCTGTGTGGTCATGGATGTTAACTGTTAAAGAGTGATCCTTTAGTAATATACACAAATACTAAATCGTGTACATCTGAAACTACTGTAATGTTACATGTCAATTGTATCTCAATAAAAAGGACGCCTGGGTGGTTCAGTCATCAGGGTCTGCTCAGTGGGGAGCCTGCTTCCCCCTCCCCCCTGCCTGCCTCTCTGCCTACTTGTGATCTCTCCCTCTGTCAAATAAATTTTAAAAACTTAAAAAAAAAGAGTCTCATGTTCCACTGACTAAGCCAGCCAGGCACCGCTGCAAATCCCCCCCCGCCACTTCATTAAACTTTTTATTTGGAAATAAATCTAGATTCATGTGCAGTTGTCAAAAGTAAGACAGAGAACTGAAAGCATGTATTCATACAAAGCTTAGAGCCGAATACTCACAGCAGTGTTATTTAGAGTAGTCAAAAGTAGAAACCAGGGGCGCCTGGGTGGCTCAGTGGGTTAAAGCCTTCGGCTTGGGTCATGATCCCAGGGTCCTGGGATCGAGCCCCACATCGGGCTCTCTGCTCAGCGGGGAGCCTGCTTCCTCCTCTCTCTCTGCCTGCTTCTCTGCCTACTTGTGATCTCTGTCTGTCAAATAAATAAATAAAATCTTTAAAAACAAAAACAAAAACATGATGCTGAGTGGAAGGAGCCAGACATAAAAGACCACATATTATATGAGTCTATTTCTATGAAAGGTCCAAAATAAACAAGTCTACAGAGACAAAAGAAAGTAGATTAGTGGCTAGCACGAGGTGGGGGAAGAGGAAAATGAGAAGTGACAGCTAATGGGCATGGAGTTTCTGTGGGTGATGAGAATATTCTGGAATTAGAAAGTGATGATGGTTGTATAACTTCGTGAATATACTAAAAACCACTGAATTGAACCCTTTAAATGAGTGAATTTTATGGTATGTGAGTCATATCTCAATGAAGCTGTTTTTTTGTTTTTTGTTTTTTTTTAAAAAGGAAGAAAGAATACAGAGAGGTCTGGGTTACCTTTCGCATCACTTCCCCTGATGCTGACCTCCTGCGTGATTCATACATTATCACAACCAGGAAGTTGATTTTCAGACAATCAAGAGATCCTATTCAGATTTCTCTAGTTTTACATGCACTCATGGGTGTCTCATAGAATTTAAAATAAAATAAAACAATAATAATAATAACAGCAGTGGTTGTTTCCGTTCCAATCACACAACAGGCCTGCCGGATCCAATAGCACAACAACTCTGCAAGGTGGGGACCATCTCCCAGAGGATACTCAAAATGAGAAAGGGCTTTGCCTAAAGTTGAAATTTTGTATATGGCATGAGGTAAGGATCTGGGTCCGATTTACCCCACATGGATATCTGGTTGCCTCAGAACAATTATTTGAAAAAGCCATCGTGTCTAAGCTTCACACAGGTAACCAGGGAAGGAACAGGGATTCCAAGCCGGATCCATCTGACTCTACGCTCAACTCAGGAACAGTCTGCACGTTCCCTAGGGGCCTGTCCTAACGGCTAGCCAGCTGAGCAAGCTTTGCCCTGTCAGCAAAATGCAATGACTTTCTCCAGCATTGCCAAAAGACGCAGGGTGGGGAGGCACAGGCCAGCTCTAACTCGCTTCCTTCCTGCAGGGACGATGAAACATCTCACGCTGCCTCCTGCCTAGTCTGACCCCACCTTTTTTTATTTTTTCCCTTTTCCTGCCTTCTTTCAAGAGGAAAGGTCCATTCCAGGAGATGCAGCACGTCTTCAGCAAGGGGACATTCAAGATCATGCCCAGCCCAGCACCTCCCTTCGTCCCTTGGGATTTGTGGATGTGAGGCTCCCAGGCCACCCTCAAACCTGCCCAGTGCCCCCCCAAGTCTCCCCAGATCAAGGAGAGTCTTCATCAAACATTCCCTACCCTGGACAACTTCTCAGGATCGCTCCCGGATACCCCCTTGGGCAGGCTGTCTCTCCCCAAGAGACTGCTCCCACTCATCTTTCGTCTGGGGATGATCAGGGAGCCAGGAGATCTGGCGGCCACGGTTGGTGCCTAATTAATGCTGAACTTAGTAATAGTTACACTCTATGATTCCTTCTCCCTACATCAGCCACAGGGGGCTTTTCAGAACTTGAAAAATACACCAAGTTACCCTTTAAAAATGGCCTGTGGCTCCCATCATCCTAGAAGGGAACCTCCCTCCTCCGTGCAGCCCTGCCAGAAGGCCCAGTCCCTGCCCATCTCCCTGGCCTTCTCTCCCTCATTCTCCCCCTTGTTTACCCTGCTCCAGCCTCAGCGCCTTCCTTGATGCTCCTCAAACACACCCAGCTCCTTTCCTCAAATATGCCCAACTCCTTTCCCACCTCAGGACCTTTGCATGTGCTGCACCCTCCAGCTGGGATGCCCTTCCTCCCCCATGTCAAAGTGCCTGACTCTTCCCCTCTTTCAGATCTCAGCTCAAAGGTCACTTCCTCAGAAAAGCCGCCCCCACCATGCTCTCCAGGCCATCTCCCATTTCCTGTTTGGTTCCCTTCTCAGTACATATTGCCATGTGACCTCTCCATGTTTATATATTTGCCTTTTCTGTTTATCATATCCTCCACATCCAGCCCAGAATCTGTGATGTAAAGATGCCTTGATATATATTTGCAGAATGGATAAGAGAACGGTGGGATAGATCCAGTTAAGGGGCTGGAAATGACAAGAACCCCTTTCTGAGGCCCAGCTACAGGGTGGACTGCTTGCACCTTTCCCAATTTGGAGATGGGCACCCCTGGAAGCAGCCAGTAGGGGTGGAGGGTGAGGGTGCAGCCCAGACCTCCCCCTCCCCCCAGCCACTGGACTTAGCCCTGGGGCAAAGCCAGCACTCTGAGCCTGTTTCCTTCTTGGAAAAACAGGCGTAGTAATCATTGTGACCACCACCTCCACCTGGTTTGGGCGGGGGTGGGGTCCAGACACATCATCCTGGGATGGTGGGGGGGGACAGGAGGCCTGGGAGCCACGGCTGGTGCTTAATCAATGCCGAAGGGAGTCATAGTTACGCTCCATGCCTCCTTTTGGGTCTTAATATGGGCAGCTCCTAGTACTTCCCTCTGCCTCTCCTCCCCCTGCCTCTCCTCCTCCGGGGCGGGAATGCTTCATCTCTCTGGATCTCCCTGAACCCCTGGATTTGGAAGAAGATGGGACCTTGGGGCCTTGGGGGTCCCCACCCCCACGTCACCCCAGTGAGGGAACATCTCCAGTATCCTGAGCTTCGTGGCAGCCCAGATGGGGAAACTGAGGCTCAGAGATGCTTCCCTACCTGTCCAGCCCTTCTCAAGCTCTTCCCAGCAATGCCTGTCTGGGCCTCTCCAGTACAGGCCGCGGAGGGGCCTGGGGGGCCGAGGCTCAGGAAGGTTGCTTTGACCACCCAGAGGCACAGAGTAGGGAGGGACAAAGCCAGGGTCCTCCTGATACAAGGGCAACCAGGCTGGCTGTCCATGCTGCAGGATAACAGCAAAAGCAACCAAACACGCCTGCTTCAGAACGCCGATGAGTGCCAGGCATGCGCAGAGCTGGGCTCTAGAAGTGTGAGATGATTCCGAGCACCTCCCATCCGACACCCAGGAAATCCCTCCTTCCCTCCCTGTCTAGTTCCCTCCCTCCCTCCCTCCCTCTTTCCTTTGAGCATCCACCCCAACTCATGGATTTTTAACACTCATGCTTCAACCCCTCGGGTCCTTACTCTAATTCTTGCTTACTCATCCCATAGTTAGCTTGCAGGCGCCTCTCGGTGTTTGCTCCTTTCACAGGACCTCAAGATCTGTAGAAGCTTCCTTGCTTTCTGGTCTCACGATAGACTCCTGGCTCTTCTGGCCTGTCTCCCGCCCAGATAAGGAAACAGTGCTTCCTCCAGGAAGGAGCCCTGGCTTCTTTTGTGGGAAGTGAGACCAGAGGGGTCATGAAGGGGCTCCTAGCTACAGGTTTGGTTACTGTTTCTAGGCCTTTTCAGTGGACTGAGCCAAAGCACGCTTTTTCTTTTTAGAAGATAATACATTCTGTGTTCTGACTGATTTTCCCATTCAGTTATTTAGGATTGCAAAATTTTAACTGTCATGCTTTTATACCGGTCCATCTTTCCTTTAACATTGAAAACCTTGGTTGCTAACATTCACAAAATCACTAATTGACTTTATCAAAAAATATAATAGTTTCAGAATAGCAATACCAATATTATTACTATCACTATGATTGTCAAAAACAGCTTAAGATGTCTTAGTGATTCTGTTTGTCCTTGGGGTAAAGCCCACCAGGGAATGTACTGTGTTCAGATGACTGGGTTTTAAAGTCATCTGAAGTAATTCCTGTCTGTAGCATTAAACCACCAGCTCAAAAACAGTTAGTTTCTTTCGTCTCATTTTGATTTCAGGGTTTTATTTTGTTGGGCTTTTTTTTTTTAGTCTTTCTCTCATATAATTTTTTTCAAAGATTTTATTTATTTGACACAGACACAGAGAGAGGGAATGAGTGCCCGAGCAGGCAGAGGGAGAAGCAGACTCCCCACTGAGCAGGGAGCCCGATGCAAGGCTTGATCCCAGGACCCCGGGATCATGAACCGAACCGAAGGCAAACGTTGAACTGACTAAGCCACCCAGGCACCCTTAATTTTATTTTATAACCATACAAAACATTGACATGATCCCAAAATTGCATTTAGAAAACAAGAAACCAGCTTTTATTTATTTTTCTTTAAGATTTTATTTATTTATTTGACAGAGCTCACAAGTAGGCAGAGAAGCAGGCAGAGTGAGGGGAGGAAGCAGGCTCCCTGCTGAGCAGACAGCTGGATGTGGGGCTCTATCTCAGGACTCTGGGATCATGACCTGAACTGAAGGCAGAGGCTTTAACCCACCGAGCCACCCAGGCACCCTAAGAAACCAGCTTTTAGATGGTCCCTTTCATCCTGTTTCTTAATCTTAAATTTTGAGGATTATTTTTCCGTTTCAAATATAAGCAATATATGATAGCATACTCTGTGTACTTTTCCCTGCTTTGCTCTTTGTACTTTGTAACATACGGAAAGATTACTCTGGTTGCTTCTTATGGTCGTGTGCGCCACTGGGTGGATGTATGGGTCGTTCACCTCCACCATCCCCTCTAGGCTGCTTACAGTCTCTGTTATTATCAAGCAGTTCACTCACATCTCTTTGGGAAAGATCGCTAGAAGTAAAGTGGCTAGTTCAAAGGGTAAATGAATATGTAGATGTAGATTTGTTACATATGTTCTCCTTTCCCCTCTTTCATGCCATTATACTATTTTACATTCCTATGAGCAATGAATACCAGTTTCTCTGCAGCCTCACCAAGGAAGTAGGATCACACTTCTATCTCCATGTATTTTCTTTCCCCAAACAAAATGGAAATTTAATTTCTTTCTTGTAAGAGTTCAGAGGTAGATGGTCCAGGGCAGGCCTGGTGACTCCTCCACAAAGTCCTCTGAGATTCAGGATCCTTCCATCTTGAACTCCATGCCCATTGCCTCTTGGCTCAAAGTGGCTGCTTCAGCTCCAGCCATCATTTGCATCCCAGATAGTAGGAAGGAGGAATGGGATAGAGACGGTCCAAAGAGATGCCCTCCGTGGAATTTTAATTTGTATTTCTCATTAGAACATGTTTTCAAGGCAATCGCATTTATTTACTGTCATTTCTTGCCCCCCCCCCATTTTTGGACATAGGATAGTTGATTTTTTTTTAAGGTTTTATTTATTTATTTGACAGAGAGCACAAGTAGGCAGAGAGAGAGGGAGAGGGAAGCAGGCTCCCTGCTGAGCTGAGAGCCCGATGTGGGACTCAATCCCAGGACCCTGAGATCATGACCTGAGCCGAAGGCAGCAGCTTAACCCACTGAGCCACCCAGGCGCCCCAGGATAGTTGATTTTCTTATTTGTTTTTGGAAACTATATATTAGGTATATTAACTCTTCTCAATATAACTTGCAATATAACTTTTTCCTACTTCATCATCTACCATATTACATTGATAATGATGTGTGGTGACATACAAAACTTTTGTTCTGTTTTACATATTCACAGACTTACAACCTTTCCCTTCTTCTGGGCTCTGAATTACCATTAGGTAAGCTCTCTTCCTTCCCAAACAGTAAAGGAGTGTGCACACATTGTCTTTTAGGGTTTGTAGGTGTCTGTTTACAAATACATCTCTGATCCATTAGGGATTATCCTACTATACCTGGTGAGGTATAGACCCAATTTTATATGTTTTTGTATTACTCTCCAGTTGTCCCAACAACATTTTTCCTCCCATAAATTTGAAACCGAGGGGAGGGAGCTACTTTGGCCAGGTGGCAGCACTTGAGCTGAGTGACCTGAAGGAACAGCCAATCGGGAGGAAGAGCTGAGGGAAGGAGCTGCAGGCAGAGGGATCAGCATGTGCAAAGGTCCTGAGGTGGGAATGTTGTTGCCCTGAGTGAGGACCAAGAGGAATGCTTGTGGCTGGAGTGAGCAAATGAGGGAGAGTGGAGGGAAGAGAAGGTGGAGAGGAGAGCAGTCTGACTTTATTCTGAAGCCTCCGGCGTGCAGAGAAGTTTCCAGCTCTGGTGTACAAAAGGTCCTGTCTGGCTCACGTAAGGCCTGGCCTGCCATTTGTCAGATGTGGAAACAGACACAGGGTGGCCCGGTGGAACCGAGCGCAGACAGGGGGTGAGGATCGCGACTTCATTTCCCTGAAGAGGACCTTAGGCCAGCGGCCTCCTCCCCTCGCCTAGTGCGTGGACCAGATGGACCCGCAGCCTCGTTTACACCCGCTCCCTGGAGTTGCCAGAGGGGACACAGCAATCTCCAAAAACCCTGCTTGCCTCATCTGGCCCACAGTTTCTTCTCAACCCCGTAAACTTTCTCAGCCCCGCCCAGGCCCCGCCCACCAGGTACTACTCCACCTAGTCCGCCCCAAGGGCGTAATCCCGCCCCCAGCCCTGTGGCTCCGCCCACTCTAGTCGAGTAGCCCTGCGCCGCCAGGTGCAACCTTGCCACTCGTCCCCTGGAAATCCAGACTCCAAACTGCACACGGCCTCAGCATAGAGGTGCCGCGTCCGTCCCCACCAGAACCCGTCAGGCGCGTCTGGGTTCAAGTCCACTCCTCGCTGCCCACAGTTGTGCGGCCTCCGGCACCCTGCTGATCTCTGTGCCTCCCCTCCCCTCTATGCAGTGAACACGGGACTAACCTTGCCCCCAATATCTGCCTCTGCGCGTTCTTGCTTGTGACCTCAGGGGTGTCACTTTACCTCTCCGAACCTCAGCTTACCATTCTGTACAATGGGTGTGGGTCGCACTCTCTCTTGAAAACCCTGCCCCTTGTTCCCCAGCCGTGTTCGCTATGGCAAGCACTTAACTGCGTTTTGCCTCAGTTTACTCACATTCAGTGGGGCTGCCGGGGAGGGTGAACTTTGGACCTGCAGGTTGGTCGCTCCGTGTAAAACACGTACTCAATAAATATTTAAGGTTGTTCGCTCAGTTGGTCCAGGAGAGGAGATGCGGAAACAGACTTGGTTGGAGGGGGCTGGCTGAGGGAGAAGCCTGCAGACCAAGTTCCCAGGGCAGCACTGAACCTCAGTTTCTTTATCTGCAAAATGGGCCTGTGAGGTTGTGGTGAGGTCAAAGGGAATTCCCCTGCAGGAGCTTGGTGACAGCACAGAACAGGTGCTTTAGACACAAGGGGTTGCCCTCTGGTCGTGTCAGGAACAGCCATCCCCAGGTGGCCCACCCTTATTCTAGAAATATTTCTCGTCGGCCCCTGCCTCAAGCAGACCTCAGGTGCTCCAAGGGCCTGGAGGCTGGCATGTGCTTTGGCACTTTTAAGGACAAGATTTCTGAGTCTGCCTGGAGTGGGGAGGAGCGGAGAGGGGCAGGCACTGGGCATCTGAGACCAAGGAGGGTCCCTCCCCCGGGGCTCGAGCTGAGTGGGAGGGGAGAGTGTGACTGGCCTGTGGTTCTGTGGGGCCTGTGGCAGAAGGAGGGGCTGAGAAGCCAACTCCAGTACTGAGTCCTGGCCTGGAGTCGGCCTGGGTCTGGTCACGTCTGCCCCTGCAAAGACACCTCACCCCCCAACTCACATTCCAAGCCCCACACAACCTGGGGCTTTGGGAGGAGTTGGGAGGACACAGAGAGTCCAGAGTCAGGCCTGTGTCCACCCCCGGTGCTGCCCCCGCTCCTCCTCCCCCATAGGCCCCAGGGCCTGTGGCCATGGCTGTGGCCATCACAGTCCTTGGGCTCAGTTTCTGCATCTGTGACGTGGGGATGAACATGTGAGCCTGGGAGGTTGAAATGCCCTGGAGATGTGGGCGGGGAAGGGTCTGGCCAGGAGTGTGTGTATATGTGTGTGTGTGTGTGTGTGTGTGTGTGTGTGTGTGTGTTCAGGGACTGGGGAGGGGTCCTCTTTAAAGGGTTGTAGAGAAAACGAGCAAACCTAGAGCATATGACATTCAATTTGGTCACCGTTGCCTTAGTTGGGACCTGCAGAAGCTGACCCCTGGAAGCTGTGGTCCAGGGTGGGGACATAAGATGGGGAGGGAGGGAGCCTTGCAGGTGACACTGGGCAACAGGGGCACAGTCCCACTGAGGACCTGGGGGACGTGGCAGAAGGGTCCCACTCCAGGGATGACTTGGCACTTCTGGCCAGCCCCACAGGTGGGCAAAGTGGGCTGACACCAGAGCAACGGAATTAAGAACCGGGCAGGTCCTAGGGGGACAGAAGAAACAGCTCCAGCTCTCGCTCTTTGCTCCTCATCCCAGTGAATCCTCCCCCGCCCCTCGAGCCTGGCATCAGTGCCCTCTTGAATAGCTAAAGTAACTGAGGCCCAGAGAGGGTGTGCACACACCCAGTCACACAGCCAGGACAGGGCAGACCCAAGATGCCCCCAGGGTCCGTGTGGGACAGGTAAAGCCTGGAGCTCTAGTCCTACCCCCAGACAACGGGTACCTGCCTAAGACCCATGGTGACTGCCGTGATGGTCAGCAGGGAAGAGGCCCCAGGATTCCCAGGCCGTGGTTTTCATGGAGCCGACTTTCCAGAAGGGATGACCACCACCTCCTTGGTCATCAGCCTGACCCATGAAAAGTCTGTCCCCCCATACACCTTATCCCTTCAGCCCCGGAGACATCCTGAGTCTACCTACTTTTACCTGGTGCTGGCCCAGTCTCCTCCCAGAAGCCCTCAGCCCTGCTTCCAACTCTCTCATGCCTCCCTAATTCTGCCAAAGAGGGCTTCTCCAAATCCTTCTATGATCTTCCAGCCTGGTGGGAATAGAACTCAAACTCCCCACCAAGGCCTTGCCCCATCTGGACCCTCCCACTACCTCCACCTGCAAGTGAGCTCAAGCTACTTTCTGTCTCCCTCTGTTCACCCTGTCACGTACATCATTCCCACTGCTGGGCGTTTGCACATGCAATTCTCTCTACAGGAACTCCTTCTCCTGTATCTGCCCCTGTCACTGAGTTCCTCTGTCCCTTAGGTCTAGCTACCCCCCTCCCTGGGGAGCCTTATCCCACTCCCCCAGTCCAGGTCTGGCTCCTTGATATAATCTCTCATTGAACAAATTCTTTTCTTTCCAAATAGCTCTGTTTATACTTAGACATTCATTTTCTTTCTTTTTTTTTTAAAGACTTTATTTATTTATTTGACAGACAGTGATCACAAGTAGGCAGAGGCAGGCAGAGAGAGAGAGGGAAGAACGCTCCCCAATGAGCAGAGAGCCTGACGCAGGGCTTGATCCCAGGTCCCTGAGATCGTGACCTGAGCCGAAGGCAGAGGCTCAACCTACTGAGCCACCCAGGTGCCCCCTAGACATTCATTTCTCTGACTATATCTTCTGCATTGGATCATTGCTCAATGGGGACAGGCCCAGGTCTCTACTTGTTCCCAGAAGCATCCCAGGCTCAGCCCAGGACCTGCACACAGTAGGACTCAATGAGTGCCCAATAAACCTCTTCCATCACCTCATCCTCCCCACCCAGGCTAGGACCTCCCTTTGCCATTCTTTCCTCCAGCAAACAGTTATTGACTGTGTGCCCCCATGTGATCCCTCAGGATTGCAGGTGGGGAAAGGACCCAGCATCTCAGCCCTGAAGTTCCCTCTATGTCCCTCTTTCAGTATCACATGTCCCCAAATTATCCCTGGTCTCCTCCATCCTCCTCACTTACTCCGGGCCCCTGAGCCTAAAACCAGGGGAGCCCCTGATGCCTCTCATGCCCAAACCCACATGCACTAGGGTCCCTGGTCCTCAGCTGTTCGGCTGACCGTTTGCTATCCCCATGGCTCTCAGGTTCCCTCCCAGACCCCACCTGGACTCCTCCCTAGACCCCATGTATGGCTCACCCCAGAGAGTCATGCCTGGCCCACCTCCCTTGTTCATACACCTTCATGGCTCCCCAGCATTCTCAGGTGCTAGAGGGAGGGCCCCGTTGCTGCCCTGGTGGCCTGGAGGCCCTGCCCTTGTGTGCAGGGCCCACTGGAGGCCAGGAAGCCTGGGAGGAAGCCAGAGAAGAGGCTTCAGATCCCGGTACTTAGCCCTTGCCCACTCCATCCAAAGGCTGCTGGGCCATAGGGAGAGCCTGTTTTTGAAAGTCAGAGGCAGCCTGCCACTCACTAGCGCCTCACCCCAGCAGGGCCCACAACACCTCTTACTTGTAGCCTCCCAGAAAAGTGCAGCTTCTGCTAATGGCCTGAGGCCACCACCAGCTCTGCTTTGACCGAATCCCGCCCTACGGTTCCTGAGTCCCACCCCTCACCTGCTGCCTCCCCCAGGCCCAGCCCCCTGGCCTGGCCCCTGGGGGACACACAGCCCCACTGAAGCAGTTGCCAGCCCACAGAGGCCCAGACTGAGGCCATCTCTCACTGCCATTTCGCCGGAGGGAACCACTCTCAGAAACCCACGATGGTAACGATAATTGATGTGTCGAGTAGCCTCAAAGCAGGGAACCTCCTGTCTGTTACAGGAGCAGGTACCGAGTCGCCTCAAAGACTGAGTAGTTTTGGGGCACCTGGGTGGCTCAGTGGGTTAAAGCCTCTGCCTTCGGCTCAGGTCGTAATCCCAGGGTCCTGGGATCAAGCCCTGCATGGGGCTCTCTGCTCCACAGGGAGCCTGCTTCCTCCTCTCTCTCTCTCTCTGGCTGCCTCTCTGCCTGCTTGTGATCTCTATCTGTGAAATAAACAAATAAAATCTTAAAAAAAAAAAAAAAGACTGAGTAGTTTTGCAAAAGGGGAAGGAGAAAGGGCATTCCAAGTGGAGGGCACTGCTTGGACAAAGATGTGGTGGCCGAAGGGGTGGGAGGGGAATTGGAGGTCTGCGCTTGATCTGGTGTCACTGCACTGTGGGGAACAGTGGGAGAGAAGGCTGAGCTGGATCACAGGGGGCTTGGACACCTATAAGAACCATAACCGGTTCCAGCATTTATTGAGCACCTACTGTATGCAAGCTGTCCGGCACTAAGTCCTGTTTATTTACGATAATTCCTCACACTGCTATTGGAAGACCAAGCTCATGAGGGTAGGATGGAGACAGAACTAGGCCCTCAGGGGGTTTCCTCCCTGTTTGGGGGCAATTAATTCAGAGCGTCCAACAGGGAAGCATGTCGACTGTTCCCCAGCTGTTTAGTAGACACAGAACTGGGAGGCCCCTCTGTTACCGCCATACAGGTTCCCCCAGGCGCTTACGTTGGGCTGTTTTTTTTTTTTTTTCAAAGATTTTATTTATTCATTTGACAGAGATCACTAGTAGGCAGAGAGACAGGCAGAGAGAGAGGAGGAAGCAGGCTCCCCGCTGAGCAGAGAGCCCGCTACGGGGCTCCATCCCAGCACCCTGGGATCATGACAGGAGCCGAAGGCAGAGGCTTTAACCCACCGAGCCACCCAGGCGCCCCAGGTTGGGCTGTTTTGTTTTCTTTTTTTTCACTCTGTCCAGAGAGTGCTCATGCTGACCAGGAGCTAGGAACTGCAACCAGTGGGGCCCCAGGGCTCGTGTTTTATGTTTGGAGACAATTATAAGTGTCAGCTCAAGCCGGGAGAGGGCAAACCTTCTCTCCGCCACCCCCCACCCACTAGGTCCAACTCCGCAGCCACTCAAGGCCCGGAGCCTCCTCCCTAGGGCCAGAGCCCCCAGCCTGTCACCTCCTGGGACACCTTCTTACCCTTACCTTGGGGAGTCACTCTTTGGAAAAGTTTCTGTTCACCTCCCACGCTCTGTGTGGTTAAAGGCACACTATTCATTTGCCCTCCGGCTGTTCATAAAACTAGACATCGAGGGAAATGCTCTTAAGCCAAGAGAGGCCAGGAACTGTGTGACCTGCCTCTGCCCCCCACCTCACCTTGCCAGAATGCCTTTTTCCGGGGGGTGGATTTTGCTTTTTCTTGCTGGGCCCTGATCCCACTCTCTGTGGTATATCGTACCCAGCCTTTTTGCGAGACATGACAGCGATCCCTGGATTCTGATGGTTGTTTCAGGAACATTCATGTATTCAACAAATTTTTACTGAGGACCTACTGTGCGCCCGGCAAGGTTAGTGGATGAGTGAACCAATACATGAATGAAACAATGTCAGGGAGAGATGGGAGTTATGAAGACAGTTAGAGGACCCATGGAAAGTGCTAGAAGATGTATGGGGGAGGTGGTTGGGTGTGGCAAGGGGAAGCTTCTGGAAGAGGTGGCATTTGAGCAGAGTTTTCGGGACTTTCTGGAAACCAGAGATGTCAGGTTGGGGGTCTCTGATTTTAATCCACATCACATCTTGCAAATCAACCGTCTCTAATATTTATTTGCAAATGTCAGATGTCCAAGGAAATGGACACACTCAGCCACTGCTGCTGGCAACAAATTGAGACATGGGGTACCAATATGGAAGGCAGGGTGGCCCTAGGTACCCATCAAAAGCCTTGAAAATATAATTCCACTTTAAAAAAATTTTTTAAAAGATTTTATTCATTTATTCAACAGAGAGAGAAATCACAAGTAGGCAGAGAGGCAGGCAGAGAGAAAGGGAGAAGCAGGTTCCCTGCTGAGCAGAGAGCCCGATGCAGGACTTGATCCCAGGACCCTGAGACCATGACCTGAGCTGAATGCAGAGGTTCAACCAACTGAGCCACCCAAGTGCCCCTCCACTTTTTTTTTTTAAGATTTTATTTATTTATTTGACAGAGAGAGATCACAAGTAGGCAGAGAAGCAGGCAGACAGAGGGAGGAAGCAGGCTCCCCACTGAGCAGAGCCCAATGCAGGGCTCGATCCCAGGACCCCAGGACCATGACCGGAGCGGAAGGCAGAGGCTTAATCCACTGAGTCACCCAGGCGCACCCCCCCCCTTTTTTAAAGGATTTTATTTATTTATTTGAGGGGGAGTGTGTGTGTGCACACACCAGTGAGCAGGAAGAGAGGAAGAGGGGGAGGAAGAGGGAGAAATTCCAAAGCAGATGCCCCTCTGAGAGCGGAGCCCTACGCGGGGGCTCAATCTCACGACCCCAAGATCCATCATAACCTGAGCGGAAACCCAGAGTTGGGTGCTTCACCAACGGTGCCACCTAGGTGCCCCTGATTCCACTTTTAAGGCTGTCCTCAAAAGGCATCCCTGCAGGAAATGACCTAGATGCCCAACAATAGGGGATCCATTTAAGAAATCACAAAGAGCCCCAGATGGACTACAGTAAAGTCCGTCAACACAAGAGGGTAGGTGGGTGTCCCTCCATGCAGAACGTGGTCCTCGACTGGTAAATCATGTGTACACGGGACGCCTGGGTGGCTCAGTCCATTAAGCGTCTACCTTAGGCTCAGATCATGATCCCAGGGTTCTGGGATCGAGTCCCGCATGGAGCTGCCTGCTCGATGGGGAGTCTGCTTCTTCCTCCCCCTCCACCCTGCCCTCTGCTTGTGCTCTTTCTCTCTCTCTGACAAATCAATCAAATCTTTAAAAATAAATAAATAAATAAATAAATCATGTATAGCAGGAGACAGTTGTGGCTGGAAAATGTAAAAAAGAAAAAAATCTAGAATGAAATTAGCCATCATGTTCATAACAAGGATTTCTGGGTGTTGATTTTATTGTAAAAATTTCATGTACTCAACGGATATTTTGGGAGCATGTGGTGCATGCCAGCCTGTGCCCAGGGCAGAGACCACATCTGGGTTGAGTTTCTTTTGCCAGTGGTTTGCAAACTTACCAGTGAGCTCCAAGCACGTCATCAAGTGCATAATAAAGATTCATTCAGGAAATTAAATGCTATGACAAGGGAGCTATTTTGATTATTTACATTACATTTGTGTTTTCTGAAGCTGTTTTTACACTGAGTCCATATTACTTTGGCAATCAGAAAAGAAAACATGTAAAGATGCTTCTGTTAGAAGATGTACGTGTGTTAGAAGAGGGACGTGTTAGAAGATGTACGAGTCCCGTGCCCTCCCTGCCCCCGCCCCCACAGCCATCTGCCTTCGCAGCCACCCCTCCTTTCCTCTCGCCTGGCTCCTCCTGGCTTCTCATCAAGAGTGGGGGCCTGGGGCAGGTCTGGGCTCCTGGAACATGGGCAATTAAGATGAGACGGAGAGATTTCCAGATGGAGAAACTGAGGCTCAGAGAGGTAAAGTAAGCTCTCCAATGTCACACAGTGCAGAATTGTCAGGGGAAGCTCTCTCCTCCCAGAGCTCCTTACTGTTCCTTAAATTGGACACAGGTCAGGCCCAGATTCCTTTCTTCCCTGTGGCCTTTTTATTGGGCTTCTATGACAGTGGCTTTATTGCTGAGGGGTGAGATGGCACCCCTGCTCCATGGAGGCCTGGCTGATTCTTCCATGAACTTTGGGCAGAGATCACTGGTCTTCTCCTCAGTACCCACCTCCCACTGGGGTTGTTGGGCCCCGAGGAGCCTCAGCCTCAGGACCTCAAAGAGCCCCCAGTCTGGGGAGGCCAAGTCAGACACATTCATTCTCAGCTCCCTTGGGTCAGGCTTGAGCCAGGTGCTCTATCTGAAGAGCCTGGAGGGCTGCATGGAGGAGGGGACACAGAACTGGGACTTGAAGAAGGAGAGTGTTAGACTGAGAAGAGCTGCACAGATGCACGGATAGGGAATCATGGATGATGCCTGCATCTGTGGGAAGGTGGGCAGATGGGGGGGGTGGCAGGGTGAATGGGTGGGTGGTGAATGGGTGGGTGGGTGGGTGGGCAGGTGGACAAAGAGGTATGGGAGTGGAGAAGAGGCACTTGGCCTTGGGCCTCTACACCCTGTAAGCACCGCCCCCACCCACCTCCCAGCAACCCCAATGTAGAATGTCACAGTGGTGGCGCCCCACAGCGCCGCCTGCCTTGTGGCCCCTTCTCCCACCTGCCCCAACAGGGGGTTCTTGAAGGGCCAGCTCCTTCACTCATCTGACTCCTGAACACCTGACCTTGAACCTGCCTGATGTTGTCCAACACCACGGAGACCCAGGCTGGGCACTATGACTGCCAGCTGGAGGAGAGCGCTGGCTGGTGTGCCCTGCAGGTTCCTTGGCCAGATGCACCCTGTCTTGGACGCAGGCCCCACTATGCAGTTTCTAGCTGGGCTCAGAAGTGCCCCCAGGAGACGGGTCAGCCTGCTGGGGAAATCCCTGGGAGTGGCCATTCTCCCAGGTCTGTAGTGCACGTTTGCCTTCATGTCCCTCACCCTCCTCACCTGGACCCTCATGGCAGTGGTGGTGGTAGTGGTGGGGTGTCATGCGCGCCCAGGCACCCCAGGCCCTTGTGGGAGGGATGCCTGGGAAGGTCCCCGATTGCAGCCTAGATATAGGGTCTCCCCCGTGTATGTAGTTGGTGCCTGGTGTGTGATCTTTTCTCTTCCCCACAGTGGCCTCCCTCCCCCAGCCCAGGGGACAGCAGGCTCCTCTGTGACCTCCTTTGGGGCCGCTCAGGGAAGCAGGTGCTTCCGTCCAGTCGGAGGCCTGGAATCTCCGCGATAAGTCCAGGGCCAAGATCAGGGCTAATGTGTGGGAGAGAAAGGAAGGCTGGACAAGGCAGAAAGAGGGTTGCTGAGATGGACTTCCTCCCTGAGGTCCTGGGAGGGATATAAACTCAGAGCCTGTGGACATCCCCAAAGAAATAATGATAGTGCTCACAACAATGTCATTTGTTTGTCAAGCACAGCCGCAGGATACCTTCTGCATCGTGACAATGGAGGAGGAAAGTATTAAAATCAGCCCATCTGTCAAAAGCCTCCCATGGCTCTCCAGTGCTCAGAGTATAAAGCCCATACTCTTTGCTGAGGGACAATGGGGCCCCTTGTGACCCAACCTATGGGTCTGCCCACCCCTAGTCCTTCCCCACAACTGACCCTGTTCTGGCCACACCCACCTCCTTGATGCTGCTGCTCCAAGGAGCTGAGCACATTCCCACCCCAGGACCTTTGCACATACTGTTCCACTGAATCACAATCTCATCAGAGCAGACTTCACTGACCGCCCATCTTTGCTTATTGCTTTGCCTGGTTTTCTTTCCTTGGTAAATTGCTGTCAGAATCATCCTACCTCGTGGTCCATTTGTCTTGCTCCACCAGGTAGCTGAAGCGCCCTGAGGTCAGAGCCTTCTGCAGTGCTGACACATAGTAGGTGCTCAATAAACATGCATTAATGGATTAACCCCCACCTTACAGAGAAGAAAGCCCCCTGAAAGGCCCCCACTGCATCCATGGAGACAGGCTGTCAGACCCCTGGAAGCTGAGCCTGGATTGTACCTAATCCACCCACGGGAAAGTGAATGCTCCCTTCTCCCTCCTAAATAAGTCTCCAAAAGCTGCAGACAACAGGGTCTGGTCTCTCAGACCTGGGTTTAAGGCCGAGCTTTTCCACTTAGCCAGCTTTTAATTTGGGAAATTGGCTTGAGCCTCCTGAGCCTCAGTTTCCTTTTCTATAAAAATGGAGTTGGGAGTGCCTGGGTGGCTCAGTTGGTTAAGTGTCTGTCTCTTATTTTGGCTCAGGTCGATCTCAGGAGGTCCTAAGATTGAGTCCCGCCTCAGGCGCTGCGCTGGGCGTGGAGCCCTATTAAGATTCTCCCTCTTGCTCGCCCTCTGCCCCTCCCCCATTCTCTCTCTCTCTTAAAAAGAAAGGAATTAAAGATAGGGCCAAGGAGATTCCTCCTCCTCTAGGGTTCCTTTGCTCCTACCCATGCTGGGCAACAATAGGACCCCTGAGCTGGGACTCCAAGGAGCGCCCTCCTACCCCCTTACACCCCATCTGCAGGGGTTGCGGCGGTGGAGGGAGTCTGAGAAGGCTTCCTGGAGGAGACCGGTGGTGTCAGAGCCGGCATTTCAGGCCATTGGTGGGGCTGAGTACAAAGGCTCAGTGGTGGGGCTAAGGGCAAGCATTCAGAGTTGGGCTTCAGCTGCTAGGACAATAGCAACAAGGAGCCAGATTCTCCCTCTGAAGTCTCCAGCAGAGCCATGGAAGCTACCAGAGCAGGAAAGTGAGCAATGCATCCAGTTACGGGGATCCACGGAGCCGGTTTGGGGGCCACGCAGAGGGGCACATGCTGATTCTCGCCTGTGCCTCGGGACCACCGGGATTGGCCTCCCCTGGCAGACCGAGGGAGGAGGCTGCAGCATCTGAGTCACACGGTTCCTGTAAGAACATTCGGCACCCAGCGGCCCCATGTGGGCTGTCACCAAGCGGGAACACGGCCCCCGGAGCCCCTCCGTGTTGCTTTCCCGACGGCTTCCCGCTCTCTGTTCCCACAGCTGTTCCTCAAGGCCACAGAAGGAGAGTAGGAGGAGAGGGCAGGCAGAGAGGAGGCCATGTAGGAATTTGGGAGTGTGGGGGGAAGGGAGCTTCCCTGGCTCAGGGTCCAGTGTGTCCTGGGGCTGCCTGGGCCTCAGGATCTGTCTCAGATGGGAAAATGGAGGCTCGAAGAGAGGGAGGGTCTGCCCAAATTCTGCACATGTACAGATAACCTGATTCTCTCTCAAGAGCTGCCCTGGAACTTGCGATGTAAATCTGATGATGTCCCTCCCTCTCTGTCTCCAAACTCTCCCATGGCTCCCCAGTACCCTTGGGACAAAACTCATACATTACACCACCACTTATCTCACAGAGATCTCACCTGTGACCTTCTTAGCCCTCAGTGATCCCTACTCTCTTCCCATTCACTCCTCTCTGGCTATCCTAGGCCCCCACTATTCCTCCAACACACTCAGTCCATCCCACCTCAGGGCCTTTGCATATGCAGTGCCCTCTGCCCAGAGTACTCTTTGTGAATTGTTATCCCCATCTGATCCCTCAGGAAAGGTGCAAAGAAAGGAGCTCACATGTTCAGTAACATTCATCAAACCGGTGGGAGTCGGGATTTGCACCCAGGCCCATCCAACTAGCCACCCCAGCCTTCTCCCCACAGTGGTGTCACATTTAAAACAGGCCTCCAGAGCCACGCACCTTAGAGCTGGATGATTCTCATTCCCTCCAGATCTTGCAACCTCCAGCTGGGTACCAAAGACCCTGAGGCCTGGAGCCCAAACCACCCCCCCTGCTCAGGGAACTTCTGGGCCAACCTGACCCCTAAATTTCCCACTGTCCCTCCTGATGTGGCTGCAATTATCCCGCCCCACTTTCTGCCCTTCATGCAGAAGGATGGCGGAGCCTTCAAGGACGATACAGCCAAAAATAATCGGGCCCCGACCTACCTCCCAAAAGTGGGGCAGCCCCGCCCAGCCACCTGGCACCGCAGAGGTAATTAGTGCATGTGGCAAATGAGGGTAATTAGGTCTGTGGGAATCAAGCCACAGATCCAGGTTCGGAGTTCGGAGGGGGCTCAAGTGCTACTTACCCCCACCCCTCACCCAACCCTGCTCCTGGGAGCTTAAGTCCATAACCCAGTGTCAGATGTCGTCCCCCACCCCAACCCCTTCATGCCTTCCTGGGGGCTAGTTGTTTAATGAATTAACCTTGGCCTTGTGCAGAAGTTGAGTTGGATTTGAATTTAAGGTGGGGTCTCTTTCTAGTGATGAAGAATCATCAATATCAAGTCATCAAATTCACCTGTGCTAGGACCCCCATTCATCCACTCCATGCTGGGAGATATCAAGCCCAAGAGTGGCCTCAGCTCAGTCTTGAGAGGCCTTCGGGCTCTGGCAGTGACAGCAAGACACAGATGCCCCTAGTACCTAGGATCAGGGTTGGGTTGGAAGGAGGGAGGATGTTGGGGAAGGTCTAGAGGGAGACATAGGAGGGCTTCTCAGAGAAGAGGTCATTGGAGGTGGGGCTTTGAGGGATGAATAGGAGCTTCTCAGGATGCTAAGGTCTGGTGACTGGCCTTATTGCCCATGTTCAGGGGAACGTGGAGAAAGAGGAGGAGTGTGGCTAGAGGAGCACATAAGGGCCCCCTAGCTAAAGATTTAGAGGTTATCATGCCAAGTTGGACCCATTTCTGCCCTTGAAAACTCATGCCTAGTTGGGATCCTTCAACCCGTAAAAGAAAATCTGAAGAATTTGGCTCAGGATCAATACCATATGTCCAGACAGCCAAGAATAAGTGTAATGTTACGACAACCAGCATTTATTAAGCTCTCAGGGTCATGCCCTTTTCACTCAAGGACTTGTTGGATCCTTAAAGGAAACTTCAGAAATGGGCACCATTTTTATGTCCATTTTATAGATGGGGTAACTAAGGCACAAAAAGGGAAAATGACTTCTTTAAGGTCACACTGCTAGTAAGAGGCAGGGCTGGAAGTCAGTCCCTGGGCATGTGATTCTGGAGACCACCAAGGACCAACACCAGGGATTAGAGATCCTCTTCTTCTTGAAGCATTTAAAGAGTTCCTGCTGCGAGTCAGGCTTGTTCTAGGTGCAGACCCATGGAAGAGGTGGACAGTAACCAAATTGTGTCATAAACAGATCTAAGTGGCCACTGTCATCCACACCTGGGCATGTGGCTTTGAGAAGAGGTGACAAACTCCCTTTGATCTGGTGTGATAGGAACCCTCTAGGGAAGAGAGACAATTTAGCTCAGTCCACAGGTGGGTCAGCTTTAACTAGGCGGAGGCCAGAGTCTAACCCACAAGAGCCACTCTGCAAATGCAGCCTCCCTAGAGCCAGATAAACTGTTCAAGTCTCTGCTTGGTCCCTTCTGTGACAGGAAGTTCATTTTCTTATATCTTCTCTCAGGCCCAAAGGAAAGCTATCACTTCTTATCAGCCACCCTGGGGTGGTGGCCTCTGCCCAGTCTGTAAGGACAACCCCAGGCAGAAGAGGGCTCAGGCTGGGGTGGAGGTGGTAGCTTAGGGCAGCCCCCTCCCTACCTGTCTACCCAGAGGAAGATGAGGAGCTGCTTGTGTTACCAGGATTCTCCTGCCTCCTCCCTGTACCCCCAGCCCTGTAAGCATCAGCCCATTCTCCAGGTGAAAAAAGTGAGGTCCACACTGACAAACCACTCCCTCAATTTGTACTTGAGTAACACAACTTCAGGTCAGGGCTGCTCAAGGTGAGCCCCATCCTAACTCTTCCTGGAGGCCACTGAGTGGGGCCCAGGGAAAGATTTCAACTCCCCACTCTCCCTCATGTTGTTGCCTTCTGCCCACACAAGGAGTAAAGTCTGCCTGGGCCCCTCTCTTGGCTGCCCCCACGGAATGGCCACCTGGCCCTGGGTCTGCCGCCGGCCAGCACTCAGCACACCCTGAGTGGCTTCCAGAAGCCTAAGCCCTGTCGGCACCTTTCCCAGTTACTTTTTTTTTTTTAATCATTTTTTTGGTAATAAGGAAAAGTCACTCTTTGCACAGAACAGACGGTATTTTCTTTGTTCCCCACAATGTTCAAAGCGTTTTGTGGCTTCAGGCCTAAAAGCCAAGCCAAAACCTTTCCTTGTGCAGATGCCTGGTGCAGTTGAAAGCAGTTGGGGAAACTGAGCCTGAGCCTCAGTTTCCCTAGCAGGGGTGAGCAGTTCCTCTCATACTGGGTAAGGCTGGGGCTCCAGGATGGGCTAGCCCTCCAAAGAGTGCCCAGACCTGTATGCAACGGAAGTGATCACAGATAATATAGATCAGGGATCCCAGAGAAAGTGATGGGGGCCCAGTGCAAAACACGGCGGGATCCCTTCCAAGTCCCAGAGAGTCAGAAAAGCTTCCAGGAGGAGAGGGGCCAGTGGAGCTGAGCCTGGAAGGACAAGGCAGAATATACACCTGCAGAAAAGGCTTTCCAGGTGGAGGGAAGAGCTTGGGCAAAGGTAACTCCATCTTGGCCCAGGCATAAGTCTCCAGAAACCACGTGACCTAGAATTCACCTAAAGGTATCTTGAAGATAGCTACCAGCCCAGATGTATGATTCTTGTCAGCGGGGGAAGTGGAAAGAAAAGAACAGGGAAAGGAGACAGGACAGAGAAGACGAAAAGCAAAATCTCTGAGATCATCAGAAAGTTCAAACATGAGGTTTGGGGGATCTGTGGGCCTTGGTTCGGGGGAACTGCAGCCCCTCTATCCATGACTCCGATGGCCCTGCATGACTTTGGAAGAGCCCAGAGAAAGGGCAGCTGCAGGATAGACAAGTGGGTCCCACAGGTAGACTCAGGTCTGGGGAAGATGATCCTGGCGGCTCATCTTGAGAAGGACCCCCTCTTGGCAACTGTACAAAAGGCTCCCTCTGATCAGAGATGACAAACCCAGACCTGAGGACCTTCAGGGGATTCACTCATTTGGTGGGAACGGGGTCCCAACATTCCATCTGTCCTAGGTTCTTGGGGCCCTGCAACAGAGCAATGCTGATAATTCCACCATGGTTGGTATCCATTCCTTCCTGTCCTGGGAGACAAGGTGGGCAGAAGCCCCTCCCCAACCGGGGATCAGAGCTAGGTAGAAGTCAGGCAGGAAGGACTCTGATGGGACATCCCTGATCAAGCCTCAGGAAGCGCCTACTGTTTGCCTCTCTCAGCCTCTCTACGTCTCTCCCAGCCTGTCTCTTTCATTTCCTAGTAACACCCACAGAGCACCTACTGTGTGCAGACACCGCCCTCTGTGCTGTAGAGGTGCCCTGTCCCAAATCCCTGTCCGGTGGAGAGGGATTCCCATGAAAAGCAGAAGGTGACGACCTCAGACAGCTAGAGAATGGGCAGCAGTGACCTGGAGGGTCAGGGCCACCCCTGACAGGACGATGAAGTCACGTTCTCCACCCGTCTGTCTCCAGTGTCTCTTTCTGATATCTCTGCTTCTGGGTCTGGGTCTCTGTCCCCATCCTCACCCCCGGTCCCTCTTCCCTGGGACTCCCTCCCAAGGCTGGTCCTATCCCGCCTTCCTCCCGGCTTCCGCCCCTCCCTCTCCCCAACCCCCCACCGCGGAGGGCCGGCAGGGGGCGCTGCGGGGCGGCCTCGGCAGCCCGGGGAGGCGGGGCGGGCGGCGGCCGCGTCGGGACCGGCCGCGATGGGACCGGAGGCGGCGCGGGCGGCGGCGGAGGCGCAGACAAAGGCGCGGGTGGTGCGGCGGGCGGCGCGGAGGGCGCGGGCCCCGGAGCCAGCAAGCGAGCGGGGCGCCCGGCTGCGGGGAGTCGGCGGCGCGGGGCAGCACCCGACTCGCGCCCGGACACTCGCGGGGCGCCGAGCCCGCAGGGTGAGCCCGGCTGTCCGAGCCTGCGCCGGGGACGCGGGGGGCCGGAGGTTCCAGGACCATGGGGAGGGCGCGGCGGGTCCCCGAAGTTCCAGACAGGGAGGCTGGGGGCGGCTCGGGAGCCCCGAAATTCCGGGGCTTGAGAGGGCGCGGGGGCCTCGAAGTTCCGGAGTCGGGGTCGGAGAGGGCACAGGGCGAGGGGTTCCCAAAGTTCCGGACCGGGCGCTGGAAGAGGCTGCGGTGTCCCCGACGTTCCCGGCCTGGGGTAGGGAGGCGGCGCGAGGAGATCCCGAAATTCCGGACCCGGGGTTGGAGAGGTGGCAGGGAGTCCCCGAAATTTAGGAGTCGGAGGTGGCGCGAGGGATCCCCGAAGTTCTGGACCTGGGGTTGGAGGAGGCGGAGAATGTATCCCCGAAGTTCTGGGCCCGGAGTTGGGGGGCGTCGCGCGGATCTCGGAAGTTCCCGGGTCGAGGGTGGCACTTCCCGAAGTCGGGGCGCGTATTGGGCGCCCCGCTTCTGACGCGGATGGGAACTCCTTCCTTACTGAATATCAGGCCCCCCGGACTGGGGCGCATGGGGTGGGGCTTTGCCCCCACACGCAATTGGGGATCCTGGGCACCGGGCGGGGTCGGGGCCTCCTCCGGGAGCCCCGCGGGCCGGCGGCGTCCGAGGCACATGACTAGTTGGTGAGTAACTTTCCCCAAAGCTGCAAGTCGCGGCAGGACCTTCAGGGCCGGAAGGGCCTGTGTTTCTGGGACCCCTGCACCCTGGAACCCTGCTTAGCTCCAGGACCTGCTCCCAACCCAGGCCAGAGCTGCCGCCCCTCCCCCACACAGGGACTCCGGTTTCAGACCCTGTGACCCGGGCAGCCGCTGCCCAGGACAGGGTGGGGGGGCATCCCTCCTCTGACCTGAGGAGGCCGCTCCGCGGGGGGCCTCCCTTCCCCCACTTTGCCACCTCCCTTCCCCAGGTCCCTGCTGGTCCTCTACAGATGCCCCTGGTGCAGGTTTTGGGGGCACAGAGGCGAGGGTCAGGAATTCTCTAGGGCAGCCATTCCTGGTTTCTGTGGGGTTGTGACTAAAGGCACCAAGAGGAGCTGGGGGGCCCCCTCTCCCAATCCTTGATGCCACCCAGCCCAGCCCTATTGGTATTGAGTGGGTATGGGTGACCAGGAACTGGGCATCGAGATTAAACTTGTTTGGCTACATCTTATCTTTTTAACTAGGCTGGGAGCTCCCTGGGGATTTGGACTCTGACTCCAAGGTGTGCTTCTGCCCTAAAGTGGAAGTTGAGGGATCCCCCTGTGGATTCTGGGGGTGGGGGACTAGTCTCCCAGTAGGCGCCTGGTCCTGCCCCACATTTGGATGGAGATCCCGGTTTGGGGAGTGATGAGTGAATGTGGCAGAAAATACCAAGCAGGAGTTCACCTTGGCCTTCTCTACCTACCCCAAGATTGAGGGGGTGTCACTGGGGGTTCGGTAAACAGCATGCTGAGAAGTTTATGCTGGAATATCAAGGGCCACCTGTCTCCTCTCAGAGAGCCATCTCCTGCTCGGCTATGTGGGGGCTTCCTCAATGGAGAGGAATAGGGTCTTTTTGCTCTGAGTGATCTGCTGATGCCCTTACCTTTTTGACTGACGTTCTATGAATGGTGTACCTTGGCAGTGGGTCCTGAGGTTGGACCTGCTTGGTTTCCTTAAGCCTGTCCTGGAGAGACACTCACAAGCCCCCCCCCCCCCCCCCAGAGACTGAGCCCGCTGCTCCTGCCATCCCTCTGGCTGCTTCTTGGAGCCCACCCAGCCCAGCCTGACCAATGTCCACAGCCAGGTGAGCCCCCGCCTCCCCAGCTTGGCCCTGAGTCCCCTGAGTGCTGCCTAGCCCCTCTGAGAATGCTCTCCCCCCTGCAGGGAGCAGCCCATCTTCAGCACACGGGCACACGTGTTCCAGATTGACCCAGCCACCAAGCGGAACTGGATCCCTGCGGGCAAGCACGCACTCACTGTCTCCTACTTCTACGATGCCACCCGCAATGTCTACCGAATCATCAGCATTGGGGGTGCCAAGGTCCTGGCAGGGCCTGGGTGGGGTGGCAGGCTCCTGGAGTCTCAGACACAGGCCTGGGTCTGGTCATTGCCTTGCTGTGTGCCTGGGGGATTGGGGTTGGGAGGAGCCCAGAATCAGTCTCCCTCCTGCAATGGCTCACACCAAGGACCTCCCAGGAGCTAATATAAAATGACACCCGGGAGGTTTCATGTTCATTATTATCAGTCTCATCAACCTTGAATTTTGTGTCCCCCCCCCCAGGCCATCATCAACAGCACTGTCACCCCCAACATGACCTTTACCAAAACCTCCCAGAAGTTCGGGCAGTGGGCAGACAGTCGCGCCAACACTGTTTATGGCCTTGGCTTTGCTTCTGAGCAGCATCTGACCCAGGTGGGCTTGCAGGGTTCCGTGGTGGGAGGGACAGGGCTGGGCCTGGGTCTTCTCCCAGGTACACTGGGGCCCCTGGGCAGGTGTTGCAGGATGGTCCTCCGAGTTAGACAACTCTTCCTGGTTCCCTGGATCATGTCTCAGCTCAGCGGGCCACCTACTCCAATTTTGGACACACCCTGACCTTCTCTGGGTGCCTGGGATGGGCTGGGAGTTCCCTCACACACCCTAGCACTCACTACCTTCATCATCGCCTCCCTCCATCCTCTGCTGTCTCCAGACTTCAATATTGTCTCATCCCATTTTTTCCCCGGATGGATAGTGCTTTCTGATTCCTAATGAAATCGTGAGGATTCTCTTGCTTCTAGAAGCTTTCATTTTCCTTTCAAATTTAGGTCTTGAATTAATTTCTGTGGGTGGTATAAGGCAGGAGTATTTTTTTCCCACTGAGTATTCAGTTGCTGTTGGACTGTTTTTGGAAATGACTTCCCCCCTCCCCCCACCCGCCCCACCAGTGAATGGCAGTGGCCCCTTTGCCCCAGTCAAGTGACTGTTTTTCTTTAAAATTTTCTTTAAAATTTCTTTTACAATTTTTCTTTAAAAAATTATTATTCAATGAAAGAAATTTATTTTAAAATGAAAAACAGCGTATCCTACCCACCCTAATTGGAAAACTGGTAGCGTGGTAAAGGTAATACAGTAGGAGAACAGGGCGATTTACATTCTCCCTGGGCACAGGTGCCCTCTCAGAGGCTCTGAGCCCAAGACTTGCTTTTTCTTTGTTATAAAACGACATATTCACAAGTGTCCCAGGCACTAAAGAGAGCACCCACCTGAGGCTCTCCTTGCTGAAATAAGCCAGACTGAGAGGAAAAGGGGAGCCCTTTCTCAAGGTGGCTCGGTGTAATCCACTTCCGTGAACATCCCACCCACGCCATGATACTCAGTCTGCTCGCTGGGACATTTTCCAAGCCTTCTTCCAGTTCATGAGATGAGAGGATATGCGTGGCTCCTAAAGTCCCTTCCAGAGTGACAGGGCTGGCGCTGGGTGGGGGTGACCAAGTGGGGCCCTGGGAGAGGGGCTGGGTTTTCTTTGATTGTTTGTTCTGCTTCTCCGCCGCACCCCCCCCCCCCCCCAGTTTGCTGAGAAGTTCCAGGAAGTAAAGGAAGCAGCGAGGCTGGCCAGGGAGAAATCTCAGGATGGGGGGGAGCTCACCAGTCCAGCCCTGGGGCTCGCTGCCCACCAGGTCAGTACTCCCTGTCCCATGCCTCCTAGTCACTCAGCTGCTACTGAGTACCTGGGTGCTGTGCAGGTGCCCAAGACCAGTGCTCACAGATCGGATCAAACTAGACCTACAGCAGGAGCCTTGGAGGGAAAGTGTCAGGAGCTCAACCTGGGGGTCTGGCTAGGCTTGGATCCCTGAAGGCCTGGAAACCAGCTTAGATGGCAGAGTAGAAACCTGGAGGTTAAAATAGCTAAGTAGCAGCAAGGTGGCAGAGTGAAAAACTGTCCTGGGAGTCTTCCCCCATTGATTTATTCAGCAGAAGTTACCGACCACCTACTGTGTGCCAGGCCCAGGTCTGGGAAAGAGGGTTACAGAGATGAAAAAGCAGGCTCCTGGTCCAGGCAGTGAATTCAGCGTGGAAGAGAGCTTCCCGTCTGAATCTTAAACTCATGTTGAAATTTGGCCCCAGGGAAGAAGGGTAGTGCCATGAGAGGATAGCACAGAGGTTTCACATCACTCCCCCGACCTTTGCAGATTTTGAATATCTCAGTGGGTTTATTTAGACTAGCCTGCCTCAGATGTGCTCCTGGGGACTTGGTGAGAGCCCAGGCAGGCAAGGTGGGGGTACAGTTCCCGGAGCTCTGGCCCAGGGGTCATGGGGAGCCATAGAGGGTGGATGAGGAGAGGAAGGGCGTGTTCGCATCCTAGCGCTAGAAAGGACCCTGTCTTCCGTCACAACCCCAGTAACATCAGCCCTGATCCCAACCATGACCTAATCAACCTGTCCTTTACCGAAGCCGGACCCCAGTGTGACCTCGCTTCTGCCCATATCCTTAGGTGCCCCCAAGTCCCCTCGTCAGCGCTAACGGCCCAGGCGATGAGAAACTGTTCCGTAGCCAGAGCGCGGACGTCCCCGGCCCCGCGGAGCGCGAGCGGCTCAAGAAGATGCTGTCGGAGGGGTGAGGCGGGTGGAGCGGGCATAGTGCGTGGCGGGACGGAAGGCGCGGAGAGGAGCTTCCTTGAAGCCGGGGGGCGCGACCGGCCGCGGGATCTGACTGTGTATCCAAGGCCCGGGGAGGGGAGGGGGCTGACTCGGGTCCTGTGGCTTCTGGAGCGGACCGCGCCCCTCGAACGCGCTCCTCCTTTGACCACGCCTTTTGGGGGCTAACCCTACCCCTACCTCGTCCGCCCCTGGGGACTAACCCTGCCTCAGCCACACCTCCCCGACCCTTACCCGGTTCTGAGCACGCCCAGATGGACTGACCCCGCCCCCGACTAGACGGCGCTCCCCCGGGATGTCCCCACCTGTGGCCCCGCCCCCAGCGCCGCCCCATCCCTCGCGCCGCCCCGCCCTGTCACCCCCTCCCCCAGCCCGCCCCTTCCCTCTACCTGTGCGGCCTGTCCTCGCCCTCGCCAACCCTCGCGTACCTGCAGCTCGGTGGGCGAGGTGCAGTGGGAGGCCGAGTTCTTCGCGCTGCAGGACAGCAACAACAAGTTGGCGGGCGCCCTGCGAGAAGCCAACGCCGCGGCCGCCCAGTGGAGGCAGCAGCTGGAGGCCCAGCGTGCGGAGGCCGAGAGGCTGCGGCAGCGGGTGAGGGGACCCCTTCGAGAGACTCCAGGTGGCCCAGGCAGCTGGGGAGCCCCTGCCTCCGCATGTCCTATCCGTCCTGGGTTCACTGCCTGGCTGTGTGATCTCTGCAGGTCCTTTCCCTGAGCCTCAGTTTCTTGTTCTGTATTATGGGTCTGAGAGAATGCCAACCTTTGTCAAACCCCATAAAGTCTTCCCTGCTTGGAGGTGGTACCCCCAATCAGAGGGGGCTGAGTGCCTCGTCCGGGGTGTGACTGAGCAAAGGACAGTTTCCCCAGGGGTCAGGAGAATGCAGGCTGGGGTGTCAGGGCCTGACTTTCCTGTCCACACAGGTAGCTGAGCTGGAGGCCCAGGCAGCCGCCGAGCAACCCTCAGCCAGCGAGAAGGAAGGGAGCCAGGCACTGGAGCATCTGGAGGCATTAGTGCAGACAAAGGACCAGGTGAGCACTGAGTGCGTGTCCCTCGGCTTCATCTTCCCTGACCTCCTACAGGGGAGCCAGGACCCCCAGAATAGATCCTGGGAACTCTTCTCTAGGAGATCCAGACGCTGAAGAACCAGACCGGTGGACCACGTGAGGCCGTGGATGCCACCGAGCGGGAGGAGACGCAGCAGAAAGTGCAGGTGTGTGTTGCTTTCACGGGACAGGGTGTTCCAGAATGCCCCCTCTGTGGGACAGATCTGGGGTCTTTCCTTCCTGATGGGTCCTGGGCAGCTGTATGCCTCTCCGAGCCTCAGTTTCTTCACCTGTAAGTGGGGTCAGGAAGAGATTTACCCAAGGTTGTGAAGGATTGGCAGGACCCTGCGTTGGAGCCAGTGTTTTGTGAAAGACGGTTATTAGTACAATGTTTCATTCTTTGACTAGGCAAGAAATTTTTAGAAAGAGTTTATTCATTTTTTTGACATAGAGTATGGCAGTGGGGGGAGGAGGGCAGAGGGGATTGGGAGAAGCATGCTCCCTGCTGAGCAGGGAGCCCAACATGGGGCTTGATCCCAGGACCCTGAAATCATGACCCAAGCTGAAGGCACATGCTTAACCAATTGAGCTACCCAGGCGCCCCTCAACAAGCAATTCTTGAGTCCCTGCTGAATTGCTGTGCTTGACCCCATCAAGCCCTCAGGGTCAGGAGCCTGCATTGGAACCCAGGTCTGACTGGTCTGGCTTTCACTGAAGACTTTTTCTGAGAAATGTTCATGGGGAATGTCCCGAGTCCAGCAGGTGAAGATGTTAAAGGATCTGGGGACCCAGAAGAGAGAAGTTGGGGAAATGTTCCCTCTTGTCTTCTGGGCAGAGTGCTCAGCCTGTGCAAAGGCCCTGAGGTGGGGAGAAACTCAACATGTTCAAGGAACCACAGGGAAGCCAGCAAGTCTGAGCTGGAATGAGCAAGGAGGGAGGGGTGTGGATTTTGTTCCTAGCCTGATGGGTCACAGAAGGGTCTTGAGCAGAAGAGGGATGTGATCAGTTCTATGAGCTTTATATTGGCCAAGGGCTCAGGGAGTGTCTTGGGAGAAGCTGCAGGGAGGGTAAGAGACGGAGGGGGCATGGCATGGTCCAGAGTGGGGTCTGATGGGATGGCACTCAGATGCTGGATGCCCCAAGCAGGGCTGGTGACCCTAGACTTGTTGGGGCCCCAAATCTTGTCTACCCTCTCCCTGCAGGACCTGGAGACCCGCAATGCTGAGCTGGAACACCAGCTGCGGGCAACAGAGCGCAGCCTGGAGGAGGCACGGGCCGAGCGGGAACGAGCACGGGCTGAGGTGGGCCGGGCCGCACAGCTGCTGGACGTCAGGCTGTTTGAGCTGAGCGAGCTGCGAGAGGGCCTTGCCCGCCTGGCTGAGGGCACCCCCTGAGCCTGGCTGCAGGGTCTGCGTGGGAGCCGTGGGAGCCGGGGGCCTGCGGGAGCTGGTTTCAGACGCATGATTCCCGCCTGGAGCACGAGGCAGGCCGCAGGCGGCACAGTGGGCCATTCACCCTGGCAGGGACCGGGGGGCCCAACTCAGCCTGGGGAGGGCCTGGCCACAGTGCCCCAGCTGGCCCTGGCCACTCACAGCTCAGGGGCTGTTTAGGGGGCTTTTCATTGTGTAGAATTTCTAGAATCCCCAGGGCGTGCGCTGGCGCCCAGATTACATTTCTAAGAGCGGCGGTGCGTGTGTGTGTGTGTTGTGTGGACACCCGGGCATCTAACCGCCGTCCCTGCACCCTCTACCTGCTTCCTCTTGGAGGCACCTCAGCTGCTCTGTTGGGCTTAGCAACCCATTTGCCCGCGAGAAGAGTAAGTTTCAGAGTCCGAGGAGCACATCATGCCAGAGCCAGGAGTCCAGCTCTGCCCAGCACAGCTGTCCCCACTCCCTTGGGCTCAAATCCTCTTGTCTGGACCAGTTTGCCTTTAGGTGTCCCCTGGTTAAGTACCCCTCCCTTTATTCTGGCTACAAACCCCAGATTCCGGTGGGCAGGTGGGGAAGCTTCTAGAACGTGGTAGTGTTCACTACACACAGGCATCATGTCACTGAACCTGACAGCCACATTTGGAGAATGGTGTCCTTGCAGTGCCCATTTTCTAGATGAGGAAACTGAGGCCCACAGGGGGCTTCTCAAACCCAAGGTCACCTGGCCAGAATGGCCAGCACTGTAGTTGAAACCTTTGGCTTGGCCTGATGGGAATGGAGGACTGGAGTGGGGTGGGGGGTGACATGATGTTCTGGGGAACTTGGGAAGCACCAGCAGCTGAACCCTCCTCCCCTGCCCCCACTCCCGCAGAATCCGATGGGAAAGTCAAGAGACCTATTTATTAGGTGACTCCTGCAGGCAACACACCTTTGCTCTGGGGCCCTGCAGCATCCACCCCCCAGGGTCACTGTGTGTGGAGCTGGGCCCAACCTTGTAGCCAGTGTTCCTTCCTCATCTGCAGGCAGGGGCTCCGAGAAGGGGCCAGCCAGGGGCTGCAAGGTGGAAAGCTGTGTGGAGCACAACATGGGTGTCCCTGGGTCCCACTGACAGGGACTGAGCAGGTCCGGGGGGGTGGAGGAGCCCTCTGACCATCAGTTCCAGGAAGGAATCCCAGGCGGGGCCGGTGGGGGCCACAGTGGTGCTCAGGACGGGCCCTGGCTGGGTGCCGGGGCCGAGCGCACTCTAGGCGGGGCCCTGGGTGGACGCCCCCTGCGGCCAGCCCCCCTGGCCTTCTGCCGCTGGAGCACCTGCTCCACCTTGTCCTTGAAGTGCCGGTTCTTCTGCTTGATCTTGGCCAGCTCAGCCTTCCGCTTGGCCTCCAGGTCGGGATCCTGGCATGGGAGGACCCGCAGGTGACCGAGCTGCCAGTCTGCCTCCTGTAAGCCCTCCCTGCCATTCACCTGCCAGCTCGGCCCTCACCTTCCCTTCCAGGATCAGCTGCTTCCGCTTATTGATCTCCTTCTTTTCGTCAAAGTTGGCCGCCTCCAGTTTCTGGGGAGGGAAGGAGAGGCCGTCACGGGGGCCCTCATCTCCAAGGGGGCACCCGGGGGCCTCACGGCTTCTAACACTCACAATTTCACACTCCCTCCGCACCACGTTGACCTGCGTGAGGATCTGCAGCACACTAGCCTCCTCCACAGAGAACTCCTCCAGCTTCTTCTCTGCAGGGGCAGGGGTCCCATGGGGTGGGAGAGAGCAGACAAGGGAGAGTTTCTGGCTTGGGAGTGAGCTTCCCATGCAGTGGGGCATGCAAGACTGGTGTCATAGCAGATTAGGGTCAGGTAAGCAAGATCTGGGATCGCAAACCTGAAGATGACAGGCTGTCCTTTATTTGTCGCTGTTAGCAACACTATGAACTTGACGGGAAATATTCTTTTTAAACACTGTCCTTTAGGGGCGCCTGGCTGGCTCCGTCAGAACAGTGTACGACTCTTGATCTTGGGGTCATGAGTTTGAGCCTCACGTTGGGTGTAAGGATTACTCAAACACTGCCCTTTGCAGTCCAGAGGTTTCTGAATTTTAGGGCAGTCTGTGCAGTGATTATAGATTTTCCAGTGCTGGTTGGTCTGGGCTGCACATTAAAACACCCAAGGGGGTTGTTAAACACACCCAGACCCTGGCCCTGGGGGCTCTGACTCATCCACAGGGACCACCGATACATCCCAGGCTGAGAAACTGAAGTCCCTTCCCACCGGATGTGGCTTTTGGCGGCTGAGGGCCACTGTGGGAAGCCGGTTTTGATAACCGGGCTAAAAGCCGTCACTTGGGGTTGCACAGGGCGGGAAGTGCAGTCCAAGCTCTGCTCGGTGAGCAGCCCAGCAGGTGTCTCACCCAGATGCACCCGCCTCCCCCCGGCCCCTCTCCTGTCCCTCCACTCACTGATCTGCTCCTCGATGGCATGGACAAGGTGGATGTCGTACTGCGTCACCAGTGTGATGGCCTGTCCTTGCCGCCCTGTGAGGACATTCCACAGTTACCTGCGATGAGCTGGGGGCCAACAGAGACAGGCTGCGACCACCAGGCAGCTCTCTTGGTGGGAACGGAGTGAAGGCAGGTCCCTCGCAGAGGAGACACAGGGCCCCGGGAGAGGCGGCTCTCCTGCCGGGCCAGCCGTCCACAGGGGCTGGTGACGTGGCTGATTTCCCTCCAGGGCATGGCTGTCGGGGAGTTGTGTCAGCGAGAAGCCTTGACATGCCTCAGTGCAGAGCTGCGCCCACTAGTCTGTCTCCCGTGTCTGTGAGGGTGACGGTGTCTCCCTCAGCACTCACAGCTGGTGAGGCTCACGACCCTTGGAGCAGCACAAACACGCGTCATTCCTGCTACCTGTCCTCTGATGACGAGACGGACCTAGAGAGCTGATGTGCCCTGCCCCAGGGCCACAGGACAGGGGAGAAGCACCAGGTCTCAGCTGGCCATCCCAGAAACCCTGTCTCTGCCCACTCCAGGTGTGAGAATCTCAAACGAAAACATTCCCTGCCTTTGCTTTCGAAAGGATGATTCCAACTTTTGACCCTGCTTCTTGCCTGCGGGCTCCACCCCCACGTCTTCTCCCACCGGCTCCTGACTTGGGCTCCTCGAGGGGTGGGCAGGGCGGAGGGACATGGGTCCGAAGGCCACCCGGCCCTGTCCACTTACCTGCCCGAGCTGTCCGGCCGACTCGGTGTATGTAGATCTTGGGGAGCCCGGGGGTGTTGTGGTTGATGACCACCTGCACTGTGGGAATGTCCAGGCCCCTGGAGGCAGAGGCCAATCAATGCTGCCATCCACATGCAGAAACCAAGGCGGGGACCCACCCCAGGTCACTCAGCCAGAAGTCGGGGCAGCCCCACCCCTCGCCAGGGTGAGCCCTCTGGTCCCTCTGTGCGGGTGCCACTGGCCAGCCCACAGGAGGGAGTACCGTGGGGCTGCTCACCGGGAGGCTACATCTGTGGCAATCAGGATCCTGTAGATGCTGGACTTGAATTTGGCCAGGGCAGCAAAGCGTTCTTTCTGTTGCGAGGTCAGGGAGAGGATTGGGAAGACTGGGGGTCAGGGTTAGCAAACATTTGAGCATTTACCGTGTGAGGCCTGGGAACATGGGAGTCCAGGCTTCCCACCCTCACGGGCGCCCCCATGAGGACAGACCAAGGTTAACGCATGGCAGGAAGTGTTTCAGGCAGAGGGAAGAGGCGTGGGCAAAGGCCCTGAGGCTAGGAGAAGCAGAGAGGCCAAGGCTAGGGGTGGGGAGGGGTGTGTCTCTGGGGCAGCCTGACCCCACACCTGTTTCATCATGGAATGTAGAGCCACAGTGGGGAAGTTGAATTTCCGCAGCATCATGCACAGAATCTGGCAGGTCCTGGGGGGAAGGACACGCTGGCAGCCTCTCCAGAGCCCCGGTCAGGGGAAGGCACTCCCGCCCCGGCACACCCCAAGACGGCAAGTAGGGGGCCCTGCACAGCTGGTGAAGTAGAAGCAGGGGTGCAGGGTATCCTGCCTGGCGACCCTGGCCCAAGCCCATGAGAGTCAGCCCTAAACCCAGACTTTCCTCTTCTGGTAGCTGATAAATTCTTAGGGGGCAGCAGCCACTCAGGAGGTCTCCTCCATGTGACGTAGGCTGCGTTTCCACTCCGGCTCATGCTACAGCTTCCTAAGGACCTCCCCAAGAGCTTCAAGGGATTCTGCAGGCCTCTGGGACTGCAGAGGAGGGCCTGGCTGTTGGAGCCGATGTGCTGGGCCTTAGCGACAGCCCAAGACACAGTAAAGAGCTGCTGCTTCGAGGCCTTCCTGGCTGCAGCAGGGCGTTTCTGGGGGACAGCCAGAGGCCCCTTCTGGTTAAGAGCGGGTCTTGGGGAGCCTGGGTGGTTGAGTCGGTTAAGTGTCTGTCTGCCTTCGGCTCAGGTCATGGTAGCAGGGTCCTGGGATCAAGCCCCACATCAGGCTCCCTGCTCAGTGGGAAGCCTGCTTCTCCCTCTGCCTGCTGCCCCCCCACCCCCGGCTTGTATGCACGCACATGGGCCGCGTGCTCTCTCTGACAAATAAAGAAAAATCTTAAAAAAAAAATAAAATGGCGAGTCTGAGGAACCCCAAGTCCTGGCTCCCTCTTCAGGAGGCGTGGCCTCAGCAAACTGATTGATCTGAGCTTCCCTGAATGAATCCTCTGAAATCTCTGGTCTCAGCAGAGGCCCCAGAGTGCCAACACTGGCCGTGTGCCTCGCACCTCAGGCCTCATAAAGGGCTACGGGAGGGGGTCTGAGGAGAAGAGAGGCAGCTCGTGCTCACTTGCACGTGTTGGTAAAGATGATGATGGACCAGTCCTCGTGCTCGTCCTGAAAGTTCTGAATCAGATGGACCAGATAGGCATCCTTGACCTTCTCAGGCACCAACAGGTAGCGCTGGTCCAGCTGTTCCACTGTATGTACCCTGGGGATGGGGGGTTGGGGGGCGGGGCTCAGTTTCCCCTACTGCTGAAGGGAGCCAATGCCCTGCACCCGACCCCTTGCCTGCCCTGCCCTGCCCCTCGGGACCTGGCTGTGGACTCACGGGGCCTGAGCCTCCCAGAAGAAGGGCTGGTTGGTGGCTAGGCCCTGAAGCTCTCTGAGTGTGTCAGTCAGTGTGGCGCTGAAGAGAAGGGTCTGCCGGCGAGCGGGCACGGCCGCCAGGATGGCCTCCAGGTCCACAGTGAAGTCGGTGCAGCCCTGCTCCAACAGCCGGTCTGCCTCGTCCATTACCTGAGAACCAGTAGCCGGGGGTAGGGGATCTGGAGTGACAGCGCTGTCCAGGGCCCGATCATGTGCCCAGCCTGCTTCCCCCCCATGCCTCCTTCCCAGCCCTGGAGACGGGCCCTGGAGTGTTCTCCCTCTAGGTCTCAGACATCTGCTCCCTCAACCATCTCAGTGCATCAGAGAGGCCCTGCCCCCGACCACCCTGGCTAGTCTGGGCTACCTCATGTTGCTTCTCTGCTGTCTTTGTCACCCCTCCTATGGCTCTACTGGATGGCCTATGGGACACATGTCCCAAATGGATGAATCCGGGCCCTGGGCCGACTCACCAGGAAACGGATCTTCTTTATGCTAAAAGTGTTGGAGCTACGTAGGTGGTCAGCCAGGCGCCCTGGTGTGGCGATGACCACGTGCGGTTTCCGGGAGAGCTCCAGGGCCTGGGCCACCATATCTGCAGGTGGAGTACGAGAGGTGGGTTGGGGTGGGTGGCCTGAGGCCGCGGTGGTTCCCTACCTGGAGCCTCCCCGGGCCCCCTGTACCCATGCCGCCGACAATGATGCAGTCTTTCAGGCCCAGAGGCTTCCCCAGCACCCGGAATTGCTCTGCAATCTGGTAGGCCAGCTCCCTGTGGGTGTGAAGGGGTCAGGCTGGGTTAGATAGGGATTCTATGCCTGCCTCCCGTTCCCATATCCAGCCCTCAGACCTCCTAACTGTCCCTCTCCTGTTTATACACCCATCACAGCTCCCAGTTCCCTCTGGATAAAGGCTCTGATATGGAGCACTGGAGCGCCTCTGACCCAGACATCCCATGGCCCCTCTCCCACCAGTTCCACCCAACCTGGCCTCTCTTCCTTGACAGTGGCCTCGACACCACAGTCACCAAAGCCCGAAACCTAAGCATCAGTCCCCTCTCCCCTGAGGCTGGTCAGTGTCCAAGTCCCTTCTTCCCTACTCCTCAGCCCCAGCTCTGCCCAGGCCTGCCCTTGGCTCATGTGCCCACTTCCTGTCCTCCTGTCTTGCCCTCTCCTGCTCACATGCCCACAGAATTGGTTCTAATTCTCTTCCTAGCATTCTAGGCTTTTCTCAAGTTGGCTCTAACCTGCCCGGCCCCAAGTACCTATTCTGTTCCCTGCATTTCTCCCACCTCTGCTCGAATGCACTAGCAGCTTCCTCTGCCTGGCGTATCCTTCCCCAAACTTGTCCCTTTGAGAGATACTTGTCACCCTTTATGGCATCTGTGGAATGATGTGTTCCTCGACTTCCCCTCCCCAGGCCACACTCTTACAACATACAGTGCCTACCTCTCCTACTGCTGTTAGAGGACTTACCGTGTCAACTGCCATATTTATGCCCAAGAACAAGAAATATGTCTCTGTCTTGGGCTACAAGACAACTGACAGCTTACCATGAGACAAGACCTATGCTCAGCACTTCTCACGCACTATCCCAGTAAATTTATGCCTCCCTTAAGAGGCAGGAATGATTTCCGTCCCCATTTTAAACATAGGGAAAGGGCACTCAGAGAGGTAAAGGTGCTTGCCCAAGAAAACACAGATGGTTAACTCACCCAGAAGGCCTATGGGGGGGCTCACCTGGTGGGTGTCAGGACGAGGCAGAAGATGCCATAGGGATCCTCAGACAGCTTCTGTAAGATGGGCAGGACAAATGCTGCTGTCTTGCCACTGCCTGTCTTGGCACAGCCCAAGCAGTCCCGACCTGGGCAAAGGGCAAAGAGGCATCAACACACACCAGGTGCAGACAAGGTTCTACTGGGCAGTTCACAATAGCTAATGTTTAATGAGCAGTTACCATGTGTCCAATGTGTCCTATGTCATTTGTGTTCTGGGCATATGGACAAATTCTAGGAGAGTGTGACCATTATTATCTCCACTGAACAGAAAGGGAAACAGAGTCTCAGAGATGTGCCCAGAACACACAGCCAGTGAGTAGCAGTCTGGAGTGGAACCCACATCCATCTGACCCAAGATGCCACTGCTATCTTTTTTTTTTTTTCCAAGACTTTATTTATTCATTTGACAGAGAAAGAGAGCGAGTGTGTATGCGAGAGAGCACAAGCAGGTCGAGTGGCAGAGGGAGAGGAGGGAGAAGCAGGCTCCCCGCTGAGCAGGGAGCCAGACACAGGGCTTGATCCCAGGACCCTGGAGTCATGACCTAAGCTGAAGGCAGACGCTTAACCAACTGAGCTACCCAGGTGCCCCGCTACTACTCACTATCTCATTTGACTCCCTCACAGAGCATCCCAGCTTGGGGAAACCTGAAAACCTTCCCCCAATCTTATATCCTAGGCTGCCTATCAATTTCTCCATCTTTGTCTATTTAATACCTCAACTCTCAGCTTATTATATCCTAGGCTAGCTTTCTTTCTCTCTTTCTACAGAGAAGAGAGAGAGAAAGCGCGGGGAAGGGAGAGAAGCGCGGGAGAGAGGGGAAGAGAGAGAATCCCAAGCACACTCTACGTCCAGCATGGAGTCCAACGCCAGCCTTGATCTCCACCCTGAAATCATGACCTGAGTGGAAATCAAGAGTGGGACGCTCAATCAACTAAGCCACCCAGGTGCCCCTAACAGCATCTCTTTAACGGCAAACGGGGTTGGACTACCAGAGTGGGGAGTGGGGAGTATTCACGGGACCAGAGTCCTGCATTTACTAGTAATCTCGACAACCTCAGTTTCCGTTTGTAAAATTAAGATGGTAGTGCAAACAACCAAAGTTTCTCAGTAGTGGCCATTAGTCATTCATCCCTGTGCTCTGAGGTCACAAGTTTCTGGGATTAAGTCACTTGTGTGCGGACACACAGGAAATCAACTGTGCGTTACAAACGCCAACACCGCCCAGTCTACCTCTGGGACCCAGGCTCGCCAATAACGCCCAAGCATATTCCCTCGCCTCGCAGAAGTGGCGTGGGCAAAGGCTGCGGAAGGAAAGGGAGCCGATAAGACGGGGTAGGCTTCCTGGGGAAGAGGCCGAGACACACTTACCCTCTAGGATGGCGGGGATGCAGCCGAGCTGTACAGGCGTAGGCTGTTTCAAACCCAGCTGCCGACATTGTTCCACAAGCCACGATGACAGTCCGAGCTCCGCGAAACCGGCCATCCCCCTCGCCAGCTTTGTGTGAGCACCCGTGTGAGCCGTGCTTTCCGGCGCGTACCGATGACGTCACGAACCGCTCCCGTTTACTGGATCGCTAGCTGCGTGGTCCCACCCACCTCTAGCTCACTCGACCATTCCCAGCCTCGACCACATGCTTACCATGTTTTCCCTATTTCCATTGGCTCGCGCGATAAAATCAAACTACAATTCCCGAATGCCCTGCGAGTCGTCCTTGCGACTCCCGTCCTTTAACTCCCTTCGGTTCATCGTCAGGTAGAAACGAGTAAACTACAATTCCCAGCGCGCCTTGCGGTGACTCTCTGCTTCCGGTCGACGTGTCCCTCCGGAAGAGGAGCGACTGGGACCTAAGCGGTATGGCGCCTCCGGCTCCCGGCCCGGCCGCCGGCGGCTCTGGAGAAGTGGACGAGCTGTTCGACGTGAAGAATGCGTTCTACATTGGCAGCTACCAGCAGTGCATTAACGAGGCGCAGCGGGTGAAGGTGCGGCCATTCGGGGGCGAGGGGATGGTGGTGGCGAAAGACGCTTCCAGGTGGTCACTGGTCGCTCTCTTATTTTTATAAAATCTTCCTTCTTCTCGCGGCGTCTGCCCACCAGTGTATCTCTTCAGAGCACTGTGAGGAGTTAGTTACCCTGACCTTTGACAAAACTCAAAGCTGTGACAGATTTTGATACTTCTCACTCAGAGCTCGTTCTGCGCCGTGGAAGGTATTTGAGTAAGGAAGGTGTTTATGCCTCTGTAGTAATAATAGTAGTATTTGTCACTTGGGGAGAGTCCGCTTATGCCACCATACCCTCAATCCCCGTGAAGTAGGAACTGTTGTTTGTTCTCATTTTACGATGCTGACACTGCTGTTCGGGAGAGAAATGGCTTCCTGGACATTACCCTGCTCCACGAGCTGGGTTGTTTCTCCTCAAATTTGCCCATTCGTTTCTTTCTTTCTTTCTTTCCTTCCTTCATTCATTGAGCTCCTCTGTGGACCAGGCAGTGTATTCGTGCTGGGTCAAAGCAGTGATAAAATAGATAATACTCCAAGGTCTCTTGGAAACCTTAAGCTCCTCAGGGAGACAGTAAACAAGTACATAAACAAGCAGTCAGGGGGGTGGTGTGATGGACAGTGATGGGAATGAGGTTGGTCATTTGAGAGCTAGAAAATAGCCCTGCTAGGCAGGGCCCAGCTAGTGGATGACAAAAGGGGGCAGCAGGTCCTTCTGCAGGAACTTTTAGGGAGGGACATAGACGTTACTGACACTTTGAGAGTGAACTACTGGCGGTTCTTTAGGAGCCGTGAAATTGACAGGGTCTTGCTCCCCTCCTTGTTAACCTTAAAAAGAAAAGTCAGTTATTTTATTAGGAAAATGGGTTCATTGGGGATTAACGGATAATTGCATCTTGGGATGTGTAACCTATGGCCAAACCATGGGCAAGTCCAGAGAACAGAGAGGACTCCTCTTTCACAGGGGAAAGGGAATCGAGAGGGGTTGTTATAGACAAAAACCCATTGGAGTAAACTGGGAGCTCAGAGTCCAGTGGCTTCTCATTGCCTGAGTTGTGACAGTCTCCTTGGCTAGCCAGTTGCCAGGCAAGGAGATCTTTCATCCTCCTGTGGGAATTCATGGTACCTCTCTTCTGTTGGGGTCTGTCACAGACCTGGAGTGTCCTGGCTTGAGAGCTCCCCCTTCTGGCTGCCTGATTCTATTTTCAATGAGTTTTGTTTTTATTAATTTTCACATAGCCTTGTGTCCTGGGGATATCAAATGAGTAAAGAATGGAGTGAATGTGTAATAGCTTGAGTGCTTAAGGGGGCAAGTCTTCTCCTGTCGTATTGTTCAGACTTTCCGTCACTGCTGAAAGGGAGAACCAGCGTGCCCCGCTATACTCAGGGACTGGAAGCAGTCACAGAAACCAGATTGGCAGTTCCCACGGGTGGAGGCACACTGCAGCCCAGCCTCTGAGCTGGGGAACTGCTCCCTCTTTGGTGACGTGGGAAACATGCACTGGCGCAAAACCATGTCATTGACCCTGATGCATCCAGAATGAGCATACTGTCCCCACTGAGCCATTCAGTGCGATTTAATTTTGGTCCACGGGCTACCTGAACCCTCTTGGGCAGCCTGTACTGGGTTTAACGGTGTCCCCTGAAAGATATGTTCACCCGGAACCTGGGAACATGACTTATTTGGCAAGAGGATCATTGCAGATAGAATTCAGTAAAGGCTATCTGGATGCGGTCGGCCAGGATTTCAGATAGGCCCTAAATCCAATGAGAAATGCCTTCTAAGAGGGGCGCCTGGCTGGCTCAATGGGTTAAACCTCAGGTCATGATCTCAGGGTCCTGGGATTGAGCCCTGCATCACGCTCTCTGCTCAGCGGGGAGTCTGCTTCCCCCTCTCTCTCTGCCTGCTGCTCTGCCTACTTGTGATTTCTCACTCTCTCTGTCAAATAAATAAATAAAATCTTAAAAAAAATGCCTTCTAAGAGAAAGGCAAAGAGAGGTTTGAGGCAGACAGAGAAGATGGAGGTAGAGATCGGGGGGAGGGGACTACAACCCAATGAATACTTGGAGCCCCCAGAAGCTGGAAGAGCCCAGGAAGGATCCTCCCATGGAGCCTTTGGTGGGAGTGTGGTCCTGCTGACACCTTGATTCGAGCTGCTAGCTTCCGGGACAGTGAGAGGATAATTTTCTGTTTTTTCCCACCACCCAGTTTATGGTAGTTGATTACGGTGGCCCCAGCAATCTCTGACAGACCTGAGCTGAGGTGACCCCACGTGGGACACCTGGGGAGTCATTGCCCTTGATCGGATGTAGTGCTGTGTCACCATTGTGACAATATCCTCATTTGTCAGACATTTCTTAAGTGCCCACAAGATGGTAGGTGCTGCCTGGCCTTGGGGACGAAGCAGTGCAGGAAGCCTCAAGGAGCTGCAGGTCTCGTGGGGCCATCCTGACGGCGGCCCTCATCCCATCACTACCCAACCCCGCTATGGTACTTACTGTCCTCAGGACTGGCTGCACCTTGGAGCTGTCTGAGGTCAGTCGGGGGCCACTCAGGGGTCTGCCAGCGTTGGTGGCTGTGGACCTCCTGGCTTTGTTCTCAGGTAATTCTGCTGAGCTTTCCCCAAGCCACAAATGGCAGGGAAGTATTTGCTCAGAAAGATGCCATCCCTGTTTTCTCGGGTCTGGAGATCCTCGGCCCAGCACTCACCACGCAGCTTCTGCCCGAGTCCTTACGAGACTTCCCCTTTTCCTGGCTCTGGTCTGTGTCCCCCATAGCCTCATGGCCTGGCCAGGGCTCAGAGGGCTTCCCACAGGCCCCGAGTGAGCAGTGTGAAATCCCCTCTGCAGGGCTCCCTGGCTCCAAGGCACCGGGGCCGAGCAGCGTGGCCCAGGCTGGATGCAGATGTCACTGTTCCCTGGGCAGCCCCACTGAGCTGTCCTCTGAGTGAGGCAGACCTTTGTCTCTTCTGTTTTCCATGATTAAAACGTGTTTTGGAACAAAAACAGAACAATAACAGGTTGCATGGAAGTATTTGTTACCACAAGTAAAGTCCCTTTTGCACGTCTCCTGGGTCCCATCGGTTCTTCAGAATCAACCATTGGCCTCTGGATGGGAATCCTCCCAGGCCTCTTTTTTCTACCTTTTTTTTTTTTTTTTTTTTTTTTAAGATTTTATTCATTTCGGTTGGGGGGAGCATGAGCCAGGGGAGGGGCAGAGGGAGACGCGGGCTCCCACTGAGCAGGGACTGCCGATGCAGGGCTCAATCCCAGGACCCTGGGATCACAACCTGAGCTGAAGGCAGACGCTTAACCAACTGAGCTGCCCAGGCGCCCCTGTTTTCTCTACTTTTACAAACCCAGGCGCTGGGGCATTTCCCCACCGACATCCTGGACCACCCCCATCATTAAGCAGCTTGTTTTGACCCATCGCACTCTGGGGGCACCTGTCAGTACTAGTGGCCGCATGTCCGGTGGTTAAAGGCATGGGCTCCAGCCTGGCCCCTTGCCACGCAGCGGGAGTGGGTGCCCCACTTTCTTCACTTGGGTGGATGCGGGTAAGGATCGAACCCCCTTCCTGGGGTGGTGATGGTCTGGGACAGGATCAGGGCTGGGATGTTGGCCCTGCAGCCACTGGGGAAGCTACCTGCTCCTGGCCTCCCCTGAGGACAGATCTGACACCCAGCTCTAGGCATCCTGACCGGTCTCCCTATCTCTCTGCAGCCCTCCAGCCCGGAGAGAGATGTAGAAAGGGACGTCTTCCTCTACAGAGCATACCTTGCACAGGTGAGTGTGGGCCTGTGACCTCCAAGGCCCCAGGGACAGAAGAGTAAAGGAACAGAGTGCTGGGCGGCGACTGGGGTGGGGACGACAGACAAAGGAGGGCAGAGTCCAGGACCTTGAGCAGCGAGTGTGGCCTCCACAAGTAGGTGGCTGTGTTCCCGAGGTTGTGGACTCACCAGGCCCAATGACCATTATAGGGATTTCTCCCCCTTTTTTTCTTTATTTATGTAATCAATAGGTTCTGTTTGCTTAGTACAGCTTTAGGTTTTTGGAATAAGCAAGTAATAGTAAAGAGAATCCTGTGTAACCCCCTGCAGGCCACAGGCAGCTTTTCTTCTTGCACTGGCCATGCAGGCAGTCCAGATGGTGTAGACAGACCGAGCTGTGCCCTGCCCTGGCCTCCCCCGCCAAGGCGCACTGGCAGCTGGCCTCCCACCTGCCTCTCCTCCCCAGCTTCAGCCTTGGGCTGTGATCTGTCCTGGGCACATGGCTCCACGGCTGCCTACACCTCATGTCAGGCCCTGGGTGGCTTCCTAGTTTCTGTTCACATCTTTCCCTCTGTGGAGTGTTCTGGAGCCTGATGGGACCCCAGCCGTCCCATTGACCAACCCTCCCCACCCCGCCCCCGTGCCCTGCCCTTACCGTGAACAGTATATATGGCCCCCAGCAGAGGGGCTGCTCTGGTGTATCTCGGGATCTCCTTGCGATATATGCGTGTGAATGTATACATACAAAAGGACACCTGTAGGTGGCAGCAAAAACATCAAAATCACCTGGGAAGGAATGTGGTGAAAATGGGCCCCTGACTCCAGTTCGCCTCCTAGCAGTGAGCACCACCACTGGTTCTGAGCATCAGCAGGGAGGGGGTGTGTGTCCTGATGCCTAGACCCCCTGCCCCTGGGCGATGCCTTCCACCCAGAGCTGGCAGGGTCCCCGCCCTTCACTTCATTCTTGGGGTCTCCAGCTAGAGTGGTGGGCATTGTGGCCTGACAGGTGGCACGTGACGCCGTGCTGGCTCGCAGCAGGTCCTGTGGCAGGGCTGGCCCTGGCAGGCTGAGGGGCCCCTGCGGGCAGTGGGTTCTGGGGGAAGCCACTGGTTCCAAGCGTCAGGGCTCTGCCAGAGTGCTCCTAGAGCCCTAAAAAGCTCTCGTGTGTTCCTGGGGGCTGAGGTCTGAGCCCCACAGGGGAGAGCAGGCCAAGCTGACAGCATGCTTATCTTGACTGCAGAGGAAGTATGGTGTGGTCCTGGATGAGATCAAGCCCTCCTCCGCCCCTGAGCTCCAGGCGGTGCGAATGTTTGCTGAGTACCTGGCCAACGACAGCCAGAGGTGAGGATGGGAGGGCTGGGTGGGCATCTCTCCCCACCTTCTCAGCCCCTGAGTCTCAGGGCATTCCTACCCTGCTGGGGCATTTGTGTGAGCCATTCATTGTGTGGCTGGCTGGGATACTTGCCCTGGTGCTTATGGGCTCTGCCTCTGCCTAGGCCTGGAGCACCAGCATGACCCAGCAGGCTCCATGGTCCTCTGTGCTGTCTCCCCAGCCCAGGAATGGCTGGTCCTGAGGCCCCCTGGGGTTAGGAAGTTTTACATTCAAATATCGTCCCCACAGGGTGCCTGGGGTAGGGCAACAGCCTAGCCCATGACAGGGAAACGCTCCACTCTGTGGGTCTTCCCCTGCCCACCTGCCCTCCCCCACCCGCCCCCCTGCCCACCTCCCCACCTGCCCAGCCCTGAGACACCACCACCACCCTGGAGCATCCCTCTTAGTAGCAGGGAGCCTCACAGAAAGGCCTAGTGGAACTTCTTAGATACCAGGACTCAATCATGACCTTGTTGATACTATGCTACTTTCATGGGCCACCGAGGCTGTCTTTGGGTCCCAGGTGTGGGTGAGACCGCCTGCTGTGACCCCCGGCTGCTGCCCTGACGAAGGGCAGCCTTCTGTGCCCTCTCTCCTGATTGGGGTCCTTGGCCTTTGAAGCTTGAGGCTGGGGGAAATTTACTTGTCAACAGTGACAGCTGAATGGGGGCCCCCAGGTTCTGATCCCCAGAACCCATAAATGCAGCATCATTGGAGATGAGGTCTTTGCGAATGTAATTAGGTAAGGATCTTGAGATCATCTTGGTTGTAGGGTGGACCCTGAATCCAGGACTGGTGTCCTCATTAGAGACAGATGAGAAGACAGAGAAGGTACAGAGGGGAGGCATGCGTGAAGATGGAGGCAGAATAGGGATGACACAGAAGCCAATGCGTTCCAAGGATTGTGGGCAGCTAGTTGAAGCCAGGAGAGAGGCTTGGGATGGATTCATCTTCGGGGGCCTCAGAAGGAACCTTGCCCACACTTGGATATTGGACTTCTGCCTTCTAGAATTCTCTGTGAGAGAGTCTGTTCCCGTTGTTTGCATCTTCCGGGTCTGCGGGGCTTTGTGACAGCAGCCCCAGGACGCCAAGGCAGGCAGGCTCCTGAGGCTGTCCTTTCTCCCTCCCCACACTTCATGAGCCAAGGTGACAAGCCCTGTTCTCCTTTTGGAAGAGGAGGGGACCCAGGGACCTTGTAGGAGCAGGGGCTGCTGTGGGGCAGGAGCTCAGGAAGGCGGAGGGCTTCAGGGTGTGTTCGTCCTGGCATCCCCATAGCCAGCATGGCAAGCTGGCTGTGGAGAAAGTCCCAGACCCTGCAGGTGACCCGTGTCGTGTTAAAGTAACACCGTGTGATGCTCCCATCACATCAACAACAGCAGGCGGCGTGTCTAGTCCTGGTGCCACAAACCAGGCAGGGAACGTCATGGGGTGGCCGCGAGGGCTCCTGTGCCAACCCTGTGTCACGCCCTGCACACACTCGGGGTGTGCGGAGTGGGAGATAGTCTCGGGTTTGAAGTCATTTGTCTTTCAGGCACCTTGGTGGTCACAAGGACAGTGACAGGCGTGTCTCCATCCTCCAGGGCCTTAGATGCAGATTCTGGCCAGTGGCCCCTGAGCAGCCCAAGTGACATGCACATATTTCTGGGGATCCTGTGGACCCTGAACAGCAGTTTTGGTCCGGCGGCGACTCGGGGCCCGGCTCTTCTTCGCTTCTGTCAACTGCTCAGCAGCGTTTTGAAACAAGGGGTTTGGGCTCTGTTTTCTGGTTAAGCAGATCACGGTTCGGGTGTCCTGTGGTCTGTGGAGGACCTGGCTGATTGTTGGCGGAGCCCCAGCTCCAGCCCGGCCACCAGCCCACACGCGGTCCGCCTGCCCGGAGCAGCTGCCCATTGCAGCAGAAGGCGGCGATGTCACCAGAATAAGAGTTATCTGTGTGGCTTCCTGTCCCCAGAGAGGCGACCCTGGCAAGTCAGTCTGTCCCTCCACATCTAGGGTGGTATGGACACTACAGCCCCCTGTCTCTGAGGGCCAGGAGGTCTGTAGGCCTAGCAGTCGTCTGTGCTGCTCTGTGGACATGGCCCCTCCTGCCCCCCACCTCCTCATGGGAGCCTGAAAGCTCTGGGCCTGAAAGCACCCAGCCTCAGTCTCTCTGTGTAAGGGCAAGAAGTACCATGTGGAAAGGCAGTGAAGCTGGTGCCCAGTGGAGCTCGATGGCAACAGCTGGGCCTGTTTTTTGTTTTGTTTTGTTTTGTTTTTTAAGATTTTATTTATTTATTTGAGAGAGAGAACACAAGCAGGGGGAGAAGCAGACTCCTGCTGAGCTGGGAGCCCAACACGGGGCTCAATCCCAGGACCTGGAGATCATGACCTGAGCCGAAGGCATATACTTAACCAACTGAGCCGCCCAGGCATCCCACGAGGGGCCCGTTCTGCCTGCAGCTGCTGTGTTCCCCTGGGGGCCTGAACTCCCCCCCCGACCTCTCTGCTTCCACAGGGGCGAGGCTGCTGCCCACCCCTGGCTGCAGGCCTTCAGCAGCCATGTCTCGCAGGGACTCTGTTGTGGCCGAGCTGGACCGAGAGATGAGTCGGAGTGTGGACGTGACCAACACCACCTTCCTGCTGATGGCTGCCTCCATCTACTTCCACGACCAGAACCCAGATGCAGCCCTGCGTGCCCTGCACCAGGGGGACAGCCTGGAGTGGTGAGTGTCCTCCCTGTTCCAGCGGGAAGGCCTGGAGGCCTGAGCGGCCCCTCTGGTCTCCAGGCTGCTCAAGGCCTCATTGGCCGTTGTCATGGGAACAGTGGGGGGCTGTTGGGAGAGACCGGTGGGGCCCAGGCTTCCCATTCAGGCTGCAGCTCCCGTTCTTGGTCCAGGAGACACTCCTTTCTGCACGGCTGGGCTGCTGTTCCCAAGGACACGGCTCCCAGGGCTAGAAACCCTCTGTTCCCGATGGCAGAGGAGAAAGCACCTTTGTTCTGCCCATGGTTTCTGTACCCCCACCCCCACCACGGAGCCTTGTGTTCCTGGGCCCTAGCCTTTCTGTGTCCTCCCCGAGTCCCCCCAGGCCCTCCCCTGATGCTGGCCCCCATTCAGGGCACTCCAGAGCTGGCAGTGTGCCACGGGTGCCACCCCCCGCCCTAGGAGGTGACTCTGGGCCAGTGCTTCATCTAGGGCGCCGTGTCCAGGCTCCGGCCTGGAGGGTGCGACTGCCCTCCCCTGAGAACTCTCTGAGTGCTTGTTGTCCCTTCGTTGGTTGGTCCCCACAGGTTCATTTTTTATCTGTTTCTGGTCCCCCCTCTATCCAGGAAGGGATTTATGGCGGCTTAGAAATAGGTCTAGCGCACAGCTTACAAAGCAGCAGACTCTGTAACTGTTTCTCAGACTCCTACACCGTTGCTCTGGGCGGGGAGACGAGGGAGCGAGTGACTCATACATCAGCAGTGGGCACAGCTCTCAGGCAGAGAGGGAAGCCATAGGTGTGGGCCCCGGAGGGCGTGAGCACCTGCCCCTCGCAGCCCCGCTGTGACTGGACCCACAGCATTCCCTGGGGGCTGACCTTGGGTCTGGCTGCTCAGCTCGCTTCCTGGGCTCCTGCCACTAGGTGGTGGCCAGTGTCCCCCTCGCACCAGGATTGGGGCACAGATATGGTGCCCAGTCTCAGGGTAGTCAGAGTGGGACGACTTGGGACTTGATGAAAACTCCAACCCCACATGTGCTCAGTGGTGAAATGGGGAAGCCAGGGCCCCGGGAAACTGTGGGAGGCTTGGCCCAGCGCGTAGAGCCTGGGTCAGTCCAGTGTGGCTCAGCATCGCCCCCGGCCAGGCAGGGCTGGTGGCCGAGGGACTCCTAGGAATGTTCCCGGAGGTGGCGCCCACACAGAGTGAGCCCCAATGAGCAGCACAGTGGTGAGGGTGCCGGCTGACTCCCTGTCTGTCCCACAGCATGGCCATGACCGTGCAGATCCTGCTGAAGTTGGACCGCCTGGACCTCGCCCGGTACGTCTCTCCCACGAGTCCCCAGCTGTGGCTCCCAGGCTGTGGCCACAGCGTCAAGACTGTCAAAGCAGCGGCTGTCAGAGCAGCAGGACGCCATGCTCCTTAGACGCCAGGCCTCTTCCCGCTAGGGGGCACTCAGCTTGGGGACCCTCCCTGGACCCTTTCTGAAGGCCCAGAGCATCAGGAGTATAATTGCTTCTCCACTCACTTCATTCTAGCCCATGGGGGTGACACACTGTTGGTTTGCCTGCCCCTCCCTGCAGGGTGTTGCCTGGGATGAGGGATGGTGCTGTCCTTGTCTCAGTTTCCTTCTGTGACGTGAAGGGTGGGGCCTGCAGAGTTGGGGTGGGCTTCCCAAGTGTGCAGTGGGGGCAGCTGGGTCAGGGCCGTGAGCCGGCACCAGTATGTGTCCCATGAGCAGAATGCGGGGGGCTCCCTCCTACCCTTCTCCTCTGTCTCCAGGAAGGAGCTTAAGAAAATGCAGGACCAGGACGAGGACGCTACCCTCACCCAGCTGGCCACCGCATGGGTCAATCTGGCTGTGGTGAGCCCCTGGGCCTTGCTGGGGAAATGAGGGAACATCAAAGACCCGGGAGGTGGGAGGCGCGCCCTGGATCCAGTGCTGGCGGCTCCCTGGGGGAGAGTGCTGATACAGGCTTCTGTGGACGCACTGGACCTGCTCCTTCGTTTGGGTCCAGGGCCCGTCCCCTAGGGGAACCCCCAGCGCAGTGCGCCCTGGCACATTTCGCACCTTGCTCAGCTGCAGCCCCATTCCCGGCTCCTCACAGCCCAGCATGTTGGCCAGAGCCAGAGCAAATGAGCTGGGGGCTCTGGGACCAGACTGGATGGACCGAGTGGGCCTGCCTGGCGGTGCAGCCTCCCAGGGCTGACCCTGGGCTTGGCTCCCACTCAGCTTGCTGCCTGGGCTCCTGGCACTGGGTAGTGGCCAGTGTCTCCCGTGCACCTTCCCTTGCGCCCAGCCCCTATCTCCCCCATGCCTCGCCCCTCCTGTGCGCCGACAGTGGCCCCTTTTCTGGCTTCTGGCACTGGGTTTCCTCTGAGCTTTTCTTTTTCTTGTCTTTTTTTTTTTTTTTTTTTTTGTATGGCTGCTTAAAATGTGTTCCCCATCCGCATGTGCCTGTACTGGCCTTGGGGGCTGAGGCCTCACCTTAACTGTTTTCCAGTCCCTGCAGCTTAGCGGGGGGAGCCCTGCCCACTGTTCACCCGCTCTGCATGTTTTCACAAGCCCATCTTGGTCTCAGGCTCCCCTGTAAGTGATGCCGCATCTCTAGCACGCAGACAGAACCTTTCATTCTGAACCCAGACTGTCGGTGACAGAGAGGGGTCCAGGGACGGCCTGCCGCACGCTGGCCATGCCAGCATCACTTTCTCGAAGTGCCAGCTGGCGTCACCCTGCTGTGTGCGGGAGCAGGCGGTGGCAGGGCTGAGGAGCAAGGGTGACAAACCGGTGATGTTGAAACTGTCCCCACAGGGCGGCGAGAAGCTGCAGGACGCCTACTACATCTTTCAGGAGATGGCTGACAAGTGCTCGTCCACCCTGCTGCTGCTCAACGGGCAGGCGGCCTGCCACATGGCCCAGGGCCGATGGGAGGCTGCTGAAGGCGTGCTCCAGGAGGCTCTGGACAAGGTACGGCAGGCGCAGCCCCCACGGCGGCTCCCGGTGGGGGTGGCAGGGGACGCAGGGCTCGCCGCAGAGGCATACCGGGCAGAGGGAGACCGCACGGGTCTGGCACGTGATGTGGGAATTTATTTTAATAGCACATCAGCTAAGATTCAGATTGTAAATAGAAATGTTGATTGTGGCCTTTCTCGGAAATGGGAGGCTCCCGTCGGCTTGGACTTCATCAGGGCTGAGCTGAGCAGAAAGGTCTTGGCTGCCCGGTCTAGGGGCCTCTTGATGTGACTTCTCCCCTGAGCCGGTACTTGGAAGAGATGCCCGCCGTTCATTACCGAGGGGAGAGTGGGCTGCCGATGGGAGGCGTTGCCTGGGCCTTCCGGGTCTAGGAGAGGGACCGCTAGTGAGACCCTGGCAGGGCAGCCCCTGTTGCCTTCTCCCAACTGACGCATGAGGTCTTGTGTGTTATTTTTATAATCAGAGGAAATGTCAAAGTTTTTTCCGTTTTTGAAAACGTTTTTTGATGTAATGAGAAAAGGACACCAGTAGGAAGCTTTCTCCCCCATACCTGTGCAAGGGCTTGAGTTACCATCGGGAGGTTGTTTGCGGATCACGAACAGGCCAGGGGCCATCGGTCGGGTGCTCCTTGGGCTGCCCGCGTGGAGCTGCCTTGGCCTGCCAGGCCGCTGTGCCTCCCTGACGGGCTTGGACCTTAGCCGGACTACGGGTGCAGTCAGAATGTCCGGCCTGGCGGGAGGTTTCTGCCCCGGAAGGAGAAGGCAGCAGGGTCCCCAGTCAAATGACACCCATCTGTCCTCATTCTCTGAAATCCCGCCTGGGTCAGGTTGCTACCTGCGGCCCTGACCCCCTCCTCTTCCTGCCGTGCCACGGCCTCCCTTGTCCCGGTGCCTTGGGCCACCCCATGCTTTCCACTGTCCTTCCCATTCCTCTGGTGTTCCCCTCGTTTTGCTTCCATGGGCACGTGCCATTGTCCCTTTTGACAACCTCTGCGAGAAGACTAAGGTTGGGGGGGAGTTGAGTCGCCCTGGAGAGGGGCAGCAGTGGAGCAGAGCCGGGTCTATGCAGGAGGCTGGGGTCTATGCAGTCCCTCGAACCTACGACACCTCACGTCCAGGTTGCTGTGTCTCTGTTCCGAGTGCGCGGTCAGGGCTCCCTGCAGCGGTCTTGCCTTCCTGCCCCAGGGGGTCTGGGGCCAGTTCCCTGCATTCCCCGTGCCTCAACGCCCCATGTGAGTGGGCGGGGCAAAGTCACCCGCTTGGATGTTCTGGTAGTTTCCCGGCAGCTTCTTGCCAAGGTCCCTAGAGAGCCAGAGGGGCGGGTGGGGTCTGCTGCCCTGTGGTCTCAGATCTCATTTTTGCAGTGAGAGGGACAGCTTGCCTGTGATGGTGTTTGGGCCACCTGGGGCTGGTCTCTGTTCCTTTGCCATCAGTGTGATAAGTTACTCCTCAAAGACACCCACCAGCAAGGGGGCTTGGTCTCATCCTGGCCCACAGATGAGACATCGGGCTGAGGGGAAGCTGCTGCTACGGGGAGGCGGGAAGACGGGTGAGGGCCGGGGCTCCCCCCCCTTGCCACCACGCTGCCTCCCAGGCAGAAAGGGGGCCCTGAGGTCATGACCTTGCGGAGTGGCCAGTGGGCATGCTTTGGGTCCCCCGGCCCTGCCCCCTGCCCCAGCTCTGAGGGTGTGACCTTGCATGGGTCCTGTCTTTACCCTGGGTCAACGGGAGCCGGTTTCCCACCAGAGATGGGGGTGGACAGGCCGAGTTGGGGGCCTGGGGGAGCTGACCCTGCTCGCCTGGCGTCTCCTGTGTTTCCAGGACAGTGGCCACCCAGAGACACTGATCAACCTCGTCGTCCTGTCGCAGCACCTGGGCAAGCCCCCCGAGGTAGGGCCCCCTGGCTCAGGGTGGTTTTCTGGCCTCCACGGCAGCAGCTTGTGGTGGGCAGGTCTCTGCGGTGTGGCCCCAGCCCTGGACGAAGCTCAGGGTCTCCGGCAGAAAGCCACTTCTTTGGCGGGGCTGGGGGGGGCAGGTGCGGTTGCCATCAGCACGAGGGTCGCTATGAAGTTGGTGTTGCGGGTGCTGAGGCTGTAGGTCGGCTGCTCCCATGGGCTGTGTGAACTAGTGGGCCGTGTCTCAGAGCGTGCCCAAGCCAGGGCCAGCTGAGCCGGGCCCCCCACCTGTGCCACCTCTGGGAGGTCGCTGGGCAAAAGAACAGAGAAGAGGGGCCCAGGGGAGCCATCCCTGTGAGCCCATGTTGTCTGAGGGCGGGAGGGAGGGAGAACTCTGGGGCCCGGCTGTTTAGGTGGCTGACTGGCCCACTTGGCCAGGGACCCACCCCAGGGCTTCCTGGCTGTCTGGCACCCATCCCCGTAGCAGGGCCACCAGGTGGCCTCGGGGCTAGCGTAATATAGCAGATAGAGCAACTCTCCCACTCACTCCGGAGATGGCACTGGACCCTTAGGCTTGGGGAGACAGCTGCCCCTGCCCCATATAGTCAGTGTGGGCCTGAGGAGGAGGGGCGAGGCTGGCAGCAAGGGCTCTGTCTGGGGTCCAGGTTCCAGCACCAAGATCTCTGGGGATTCTCTGCACAGTGTGCCCTGAATAAACCCACCTCCCCTCCCAGCCCTGTTCCCCCTGACCTGCCGTCCGCCCCCTCCTTGGGCCTGGGTCCCTCCCAACCCACTCACTGAGCCCCGCGGCACATCCTTCCACTGTGTGCTGAGCAGAGGCTCTGTGCCACCTGTCTCTTCTTTCTGCCCCAACCCTGAGGGTCCCATCATCAGCCAGATTTCCGGGTGGAGTGATGGAGGTGATGGGAGATGGAAGCTCTTGCTTGGGGTCAGCTGGGAAGCTCCCCCACCCTCCCACCCCTCCCCTTGCCCTGTATGTGAGCAGCACCTGGCTCCCCCCCCGCCCCCGTTCAGCTCACCTGGCCTCCTGTCCCCTGTAGGTGACAAACCGCTACCTGTCCCAGCTGAAGGACGCACACCGGTCCCACCCTTTCATCAAGGAGTACCAGGCCAAGGTGAGCCTAGGCAGACTGTCTGTCCCAGGTCCCCAGACACCCCAGGCAGGGCCAGGGAAGGCAGGTGACTGGGTTCCTGACTCTTGTTCTCTCCGTTTCTCCCCCTTCCCCCACCATGTTGAAGGAGAACGACTTTGACCGGCTGGTGCTACAGTACGCTCCCAGTGCATGAGACCGGTTCCCGAGGCAGGGGACAGCAGCGTGTGCCGCCCTCCCTGCTGGGCGCCCCTCCTCAAGCTCTCACCTGTTCTGGCCAGAAGCAGAGGCTGGAAGCCCAGCCCAGCCCCGCTCTTGTCAATAAATGTATCCACCATGGGAGCCCCCCCCACCCCCGATCTGTGTCTGCTGTGGCCACTTTGGGAGGGACATGTGGGAACCAAGGCTCAGAAGGGAGGGTTCTGGGCACTGTCCTCCCAGGGCTTTTGCTGGGAGGGGTTCCCCTGGAGACCAGGGCCTGTGAGCAGCAGATGTGCAGACTCCCACCCCTCAGACAACCACTGTATGGTGGTCTGGGTGGCACAGCCGTGTCTCCCAAGCCCCCATGGCGCCCAGGAAAACTGAGGTGACAACCATCACCAGGGGCATCAGAGCTCAAAGGCAGTATCCCAGGGAGGCCTGTAGGTGGCCAGGGAGGTAGGAAGCACTCAGGCCTCAGTTCAGTCACATGCGCAGTGTATGTGCGCTGGGTGCAAATGCTCTCCATCCCCCTGCCCCTCCAGATTGTCCCCTGCTCCTCGCTGCTGCCCTGTGGGCGGTCCTTGGCCCAGATGGAGACCTGCTGCTGTCGGGCTGTGGGCGCAGGAGGGCCAGAGTGCTGCGCTGTCTACCTGGAGGGAGAAACCCATGGCGAGCACCCTTCCATAAGAGAAAGCCAGGGTTGGGGCGCCTGGGTGGCTCAGTGGGTTAAGCCTCTGCCTTCAGCTCGGGTCATGATCTCAGGGTCCCGGGATCGAGCCCCCTATTGGGCTTTCTGCTCAGCAGGGAGTCTGCTTCCCCCTCTCTCTCTGCCTGATTCTCTGCCTACTTGTGGTATCTCTCTCTGTCAAATAAATAAATAAAATCTTAAAAGAGAGAGAAAGAGAAAGCCAGGGCACCAGCTGGCGTCTCTTGTCAAGAGACGGTGGTAGGCGAGCAAGGGAGAGCTGTTGGCTGGGCCTCTTAGATGAGGTCACCATCCAAACAACTAGAAGGATCTGCAAGGCCAGGTTCGAGGGATGGGCGTGACAAGCATTCATTCAAGGCAGCATGAACAGCCCGTGCAAAGCCCCTGCGGCTGTGCTGGGTTCGGTGAGCTGGATAGGGCTTTGTGCCCTTTGTCCTTAGGTCAGTGTTTGGGCCTCTCCCAGGAAGGAGGGAAGACCTGTGTTGCAGGAGTCTGGCCTCATCCACCTCAGAGGTGGCTGCCTGAGACCTGGTGCTTGGTGGCCAGGACAGGATGCAGAGCTCAGGATTCCCAGGGGCAGGACCCACCCCATCCCCTCCCTGCCTGTTGAGGAGCTCAGCGGAGAGAGGTGACAGAGGCATCCGGCAGGGGTGGGGATGGGGGGCCTGGAGATGAGCTCTCCGGAGAGAGGAGGCCTGCCCTCAGGTGGAACAGGGAAGGGGCGCCAGCCTTGGGACCTTAGCAGCCCCTTGTCAGGTCCCAGCTGCCAGCACGGGGAGCCACATTCCATTTCTGCTCTGCACCCACGGGCTGGTGGCCTCCCAGCTGGCCGCCCCAAGATGAAACTCAAGGCGCTGGGGCTGGGCTGGTGGGCGGGGGCTCCTCTCGCATTACTGATGGCTACCATGGTGACTAGATAGGGACAGATAGTGCTGGGTGGGAGGGTGGAGGAGGTGGGGGAGCTGGAAGGCCCAGGTCTGCACCACAGGCCCAGTCAGACCTCTGGGGGTGCAGGCAGTTAGCTAGTTGAGGATCCCCGAGGCCCCTTCTGCCTGCTGGGAAAGCTGCAGCTTTAGTGAGGTCTCTGGCCTGTGGCTGAGCCTTAATGCTTGACCAGGTCAGGCGGGCCTCATACCCCAATATGCTGGGCTTCTCACTTCCTGGTCTGATGGGCCAGATGGACCCCAGCCCACACAGAGTGCATGTTCAAGAGTGAGGGGGAGGTACCATGTGCAGATGGTGACAACAGCCAAGAAGATTGATGGGAAGGTCAGGGGTGCACTGAGCAGCTGACATTTGTAGGTAAAGTGTGAAGCAAGTGAGGGAGGGTCCCTGCTCGTATCTGGGGGAACTGCATTCCAGGCAGAGGGAACAGCCAGTGCAAAGGCCCTGAGGCAGGACTGTGCCAGAGGAACAGTGAGGTGGCCAGTGTGGCATATGGGGAGAAGGTGGAGAGAAAAGCATCACAGTAGGTTATGAGTTAGTGAGGAGTTGGCCTTTTACTCTGTACAATGGGAGCCGTGGGTGCTGTGAGCAGCGGAAGGGTCGCAGTCTCCCTCCAGCCTCTGTCCAGGCTGAGGAGGAAACCAGGATACCAGGCAAGAGGCACTGGGGGACCCAGAGCCACAGGAGGCTGTGCAAGTGCAGAGAAGTGGAGGAATAAGTGAACATTCGAAGTAGGACCAACACTGTATTGCCAGACTGGATGAAGGTTGAGGGGAAGGAGGAGAGATGTTGCCTCCTCGGTCCTCCTGCCTGTTTCCCCCCATGCACCTGAAGGTTAGGTCAGGACTCCTGCGGGGCCCACACTGATTTTTACTCTGCATCTTAAAGGCTTTGGGATGAGGACCTTGTTGGGAGGGGAGGAGGAACACAGGAATGTGGGAGTCCTGGGGGGGGCTGTCTGTGAGGGAAGGTGATATTCCCAACCTTGGTTATGGCCGTCGAGGGCTTCAGGCACAGGGCCTGGTGGCTGGATAGTAGAGTATCACCAGGGGTGGTCCCAATGGAGCCAGGGGTCTTGATCCAGCCTCTGAGTCCCAGCGGGTGGGTGTCCACTCCCTCTGCCTCTCCCGCAGGCCTGTGTTAACCTGCTGCCGGGGAGGGAGGCCTCCCAGGTCCTCAGGGTCACGGAGAACAGCAGGTGGCCCTGAGGGCAGGGAAGGTTGGAGGGCCAGAGACGGGAGTTACCGCTGGAGGGCACTGCCTGTTGGTGCTCACCGTGTCCCAGAGTGGTGGCGTGGGGGAGCCCCGGGTGGGCAAGGGAGCTACGGAGCGGGAACGGGGGCTGTGGACACGGTGTCCAGGCCAGGCGGGCACCTGGCAGACCCCCTCCCCCGCTGCTCCGCGCCTTGGTTTTCTCCTGGAAAATGGGCAGGAGCGCGGGCCCGTCTCCAGGACACGTCGCGACAGCGCCGGGTCTTAATCGCCCGTGCTAGCCGCCGCTGCCTCCAGGAGACCGAGCGCCCGCGCGCCCTCAGGGTCTCGGACGTCGCGCCCAGGCCCCAAGTCCCCGCCGCCCGCGCCCCCACAGGGGCGGAGCTTGTGCCGGCCCCGCCCCTCCCCGTCCCCAGCTCAGGCCGGCGCGCCCCCGGCCCAGCCGCGGCGCGTGACGCGGGGCGCGCGGCTCCAGCGGCCACCGAAGGCGGGCGCAAGCGGCGGCGGCGGCGGCCAGCGAGCGGGAGGCATGGCGGCGGCGGGAACAGCGGCGGGGCCGGCGGGGCCCGAGCCCATGCCGAGCTACGCGCAGCTGGTGCAGCGCAGCTGGGGCAGCGCGCTGGCGGCGGCGCGGGGCTGCGCGGACTGCGGCTGGGGGCTGGCGCGCCGCGGCCTGGCCGAGCACGCGCACCTGGCGCCGCCCGAGCTGCTGCTGCTGGCGCTCGGCGCGCTCGGCTGGACGGCGCTGCGCTCCGCGGCCACCGCGCGCCTCTTTCGGGTCAGTGCCGCCGGGGTCCGGGCCGCGGGGCCGCGGGCTGGGGAGCCGGGCTGTTATGGGGGGCGTGGGACGCGGACCCGGGGCCCTCGCGGACCCCTTTCTGCCTCTCCAGGCGGGGTCACTGGAACGCTGGGAGCCTCGGGCTGGAGCTTTCGGGTTGAGGGCGGTGGGGGTGGGGTGGATGCGGGGGTGTGGCCGAGCTGGAGGAAGGCCGGAACATGGGGACCCCTGCACGGATGGGGCGTTCGAGATGTGGGGGAATCGGGGCCGACTTACGCCGGGCGGTGCGGGACAAGGGGGCCCCGGCCGGTGGGAGGGCCCGGGCCGCCGCGCGCCCTTTCGGGCAGGGCCGAACCGAGGGCGGAGGAGCGGAGGACGCGGGGCGGGGTGGTCTCGGGGCACAGAAGCCGCCGGCGCTTTGCGCCTTGGGGCCATGCGGGGCGCTCCCGTAACCGGAGCGGGGCCCGAGGTCCACGCGGCCGCAAAGCGGACTTGTCCGCTGCTCCCGGGAAGAGGCAGGAGCTACCCGGTTGCTGTCTCGCGCATGTCTGGAGTCAGCGCCACCCTCCGACCTGGGGAGGCCAAGGCCTGGACTCCCGGGCGGCGCCGGTGGTCGCAATCTTAGGAGGTGGTGCGGCCCGGGCCTTCAGAGCTGGACCGAGCTGCCTTTAAGGGGCTGCGTCCTAATTGCCCAGTTTCTAGCAAGTCTGGGGAGGCTACGGCCCCAACTGGAGAGTGACCCTGTGGATGACATTGGCGCCTGGCCTCCCTCCCATCCTTAGGGAGGGGTCGCTGCTATGGGAGCTGGTGGGAAGGCGTTTGGGCCCCTAGCTTGGCTGCGACTCCCTCCTGGACTGACTGGGGTCACCCCGCCCCAATCTGGCTGGAGGTGGCAGGGGCTGCGGGGACAGAGAGCCCGGCGCCAACAAAGGGGCCTTTCTCTGCTGGCTGGGAAGAGGCTAGCCCTTGTTAAGTCAAGGATAGGGTGTTGTCCGGCCGCCACTGTCCCCACCATCATCCCCTATCACCCGCATGGGGAAGGGACCCCAGCCACCACCCTTCTTCAGGGAGGAGGAGGCAGGTACGAGGGCCCCTGCACAGGTCAGCCTTCGTTCCCACCTGACGTTGTTGGTCCCCTTGCTTTCCCAGTTTCCAGCTGGTAAGTGGGAGGTCCAGGAGGTTGAGGGTCAGGACCTCAAGGAGGGGATGTGGTCGCTCTGGGAGAACCAAAGTGGAGTGGGTTCTTTCCCTGAGGAGGAGGCTTCACAATGAGGGAGCCTGGTGGAGGGTGTGGGGGACAGCAAGAGCGTGTGCACCCTCCCTTTTGGAATCCCCACAGCTGTGGCCAGTCCCGCCAGTCCGGGTGGGGCAGAGCAGTTCCAGGCTTGCCCTTCCCAAGAAAGGGGTGGAGGGGCTGCCCTTTCCTCCAAAGCTCATCTTCTTGGCAGCCGCCTGGTTGCCAGGGGTGACTGAAACTGGCTCTGCCTGTCTCCATGGCAACTGTTGGTGCTCCGGCCCCCTCGAGCCTCTCCTCCAGGGAAGGGGGCGGGGAAAGGGGCGGGCTTGACCCAGCAGCTCTGGAGCCCCGCCCCCCGGGGGGGGGGGCTCCTGGACTCGGTGGAGGGGGGGAGTTGCGCCCCTCAGACTCCTCCATACCTCACTGCTGCATGACCTTTCTTCCTTCCAGGCTTCCCTGGTTGTCCTTAGGTGGCTCAGTTCATGTCCCCGTCTCATTGTACATCCTTTCCCTGCCCTGCGCTCTCTCTGCCCCATTCTCTCCTCCTTTGTCCCCCCACATTCTCATGCTCTCCCCCAACTACCCACCCCATCTTCCCCAACTTCTTTTTTTCTCTAGCCTACCCCCAGATTCTCCCTCTGAGGTACCCCTTCCCTCAGGTTTCTCTCCCATGGGAATCCCTTGGGGTTCCATCCTCCCCACTTTCTCTCAGATGCCCCCATACTCACCTCCATGCTCTCTTCACAGCTTCACCCCTACAGGCCCCTCCATATCTTCTCTTTAATCTCCCTTCCTCCCTGGCGTAGCTCCAGCTCCCTCTGGGAACCCCAGGTCCCCCAACTCCCCTGGGCTGGCCCCATTGGTCTTCCTTGCACCATACTCACATGTTCCCCTTCTCCCTGCCACAGCCTTCCCTTACATTTCCTCAGGTCTCCCCCCACTCCCCTCCCCACACTGCTTCGGACAGCTGGGCACTAAGTTTAGCCTTTGGCTGGCACACGTGGGCTCTGGTTACGCTCCAGGCGGCAGTGGGTACTGGGGCCTGGCCCTCCCCAACACCACCCAGCCTGGAGAGCCCCTGAGCCTGGCTTTCTCCGCCCTGGAGGAGTGGTCCCTGGCCCTTGGCCCCCAGCACTGACGGCCACCCACCTTCTCACCCATAGCCCCTGGCCAAGCGGTGTCGCCTCCAGCCTAGAGATGCCGCCAAGATGCCTGAGAGCGCCTGGAAGTTTCTCTTCTATCTGGGCGCCTGGAGCTACAGTGCCTACCTGCTCTTCGGCACCGACTACCCCTTCTTTCACGACCCACCCTCTGTCTTCTACGGTAGGGGCCCTGCCGGACAGAGCAGGGTGGGGGAAGGTTCTCTACATGGGGGAGCTGGACACTCATCACACGTCTCATGCTGGATGTCTGCCTCAAGACAGCCCCCCCACTCCCGCCGCAAGGTAGCTCCAAGACAAGGGTGCCTGAAAGGTTCTGGGGACAGGAAAGGGTCCTATTTAGGACCTGGTACTGTTAGGGCTCAGGGAGGTGTCCTGAATGAGGTAACCCCTTGTATGGACCCAGGTAGGCATTCCAGGTGTCTGGAACCATGTGTGCAAAGGCCCTGGGGCCAGCACGAGCTTGGTGTGTGAGGAGGATAGGAGGAGTTTGAGTTTCATTCTAAATGGGATGGGTTTGTGGCTCATAAAAAGCTTCCTCTGGCTGCCATGTGGAGGCAGGAGAGTCTTGGATAAGGAAGAAAGTGGCCCAGTGGGGAGGTGAGGGACTAATGTGGCTTGGACCAGCTTGGTGAAGAGATAAAGATGATGAGGGATGGCTGCATCCATCGATTGGATTAGATGTGGGGGTGGTCAAGGCCTGAGCTTGGTGGGATAGGCAGGAAGGTGACTGCAGTGTCCTTTATCACCGGCAGGCAGGCTGTTCTAGAAAACCCGATCTGTGATGGGGGCATCCAGATTTCTCTATTCCTATGCTGACCACGTGGATGTGTTTCCTGCCATGGGACGTAAACAGTTTCTGAAGCCGCCTGGTGGCACCAAGCCCCACGCCCCCATCTGAGGGCTTGGCACACAACTTTGGTGTTTCAGTATCCCAGTGATGAGCACCGCATTTGCTGGGCACCTGTCTGTCTCCGTGGGACTGCATTTCCCACATGGCCACTCTCCCACGTGTATTGCCCTTGTTATAAATCCCTGGAGGCAGGTTTTAGCTGTCATTCGATTTCCCTTTGTGTGAATGAACCATCGTGGGTCCTTGTCAGTTTCAGGCATGGTGTTGCCTCTCGCTTTTTCTTTTAAATTATGCTGTGATAACATGCTTGCAGGTGAGCTGCTGCTTTGCATGTGCACTTACTGGGCACCGACTGTGTACCAGGCACTATGCAGACACAGCTTTGAGTGCTCCAGAGAAAGCCCTCCACCTTGATGGCTTGTGGTGACAGTGAAGTACGAAATCTGTTAACAGCTGATGAGAAAATTCCAGGCAAGGCCCGGGAATATTCTAGAGATGGGGATGGCCCCACCAAAAGTGACCTTTCCATGGGGGATCTGGGGGGGCCTGAAGCAGAGAGGAAATGCAAAGGCCACTGTGGGACAGACCCACTCCTGGCAGATGCTCAGAGGCAGAGAGCAGCCCCCCAGGACGGGGTGTCTCCCGGAGGACTGTGAGGAGGGGGGTAGATACTGACAGGCCCAGTTGAATAGGACGCTGAGGGCACAAGGGGGCTCTGCCCAGGACGGGGCCCAGAATGAGAGAGAAGTGGTTGGTTTGAGAAATGTTTTGAAGGTTTTGAAGGCAAGCTGGGGTTCCGTGGCCCACGAGTGCAGGGAGGTGCAGACAGAGTCTAGATGGGGGATCCCATGGGGGCCGCACTCTCCCTACCCCGCCCCACATCCGGGGCTCGAGGCTGGAAGGGGGCGCTCGCCCAGTGGTAAAAGTCTTGCCACTGCGATGGGTGGAAAATTCGGTGTCCTGTTTCCACAGCAGGCTGGCTCTGGATGCTGAGGTGCCTCTGTGTCCCTTCCTTCTCGAGGGGGACAGAAGTGCACGGCAGGTGTGTGTGTAGGAGCCTCCACCGGCCGCGGCCAGTCCCGCAGAGCTCAGAGGGAGGGTCCTCCCGGAAGTGTGCATTTTGTTGTCAAACTTGGAGGAGCCCCTGGACCTGATAAAGTGGTGGGAGGAGAGCTAATCCATTGGTCGGGCGGCGGGGGGAGGGGAGTTGCATTTTTTTAAATTAGGTGAAATATACATGCCATAAAGTCAACCATAATTTGCCAGTCGTCAGTACTGCCTGCTTGTCTGAGGTCCCTGCAGTAGCCAGATGCGTGGATCTGGGAGACGGGTCCGGGGAGGGCCCGGGTAGCCGGTGTTTCATGGGCGCAGAGGTTCGAGTGTGCACCTCGAGGAGTGTTCTGGAGATCGCCGTGCCATGGGGCAAGCACAGTGGTGCCGCCAGACGTAAACATGGCTGGGGGTCAGCGTATCATAGTTTTTAAATATTCGCCATGTTCAAGTGGATGGTTCAGGGGCACGTAGCCCATTCCCCGTGTTGTGCCTCCCTCCTCCCAGAAGGAGACCCTGTCTCCCTCCCCCTGGCCACCACGGATCTGCTTTCTGTCTCTGGATTTGCCAGTTCTGGACATTTCCTAGACATGGGATCAGGCAGCATGTGACCTTTTGTGTCTGGCTTCTCTCACTCGGCATCTGGTTTTTGAGGCTCATAGTGGGAGTCAGTGACTCGCCACTTTGCACGGCCGGGCAGCCTTCCGTTTTGTGGGGGCCCGCGTTCTGCTCACCCACTCACGCATTGGCGGGTGCTTGGGTTGCTGCCACCGTTTGGTGGCGGCCAGCAGTGCTGGTGTGCACGTGTGTGTGCAAGGAGCCCTGGCTTCAGCTCCCTCGGGTACCTCGCTAAGAGTGGACTTGCCAGAGCTTGGGGCTCGTGTGTTCATGGCGGCCATGGGGAGGGTGGACGGTCGGAGACAGGCTCTGGAAGGCTGGCAGGGCAGGGGGAGCTGGGGCCGAGCTGAGCAGGAGACAGTGGTGTCGGGAACAGGGGCAGGGTGGCGAGGGCAGGGAAGCAAGCAGAGGCCTGGACCCACACGGGGTCAAGGCATGAGGTCAAGGCACAGACGAAGAACTGTTGCTCAGGTGAGGCACTGGTGGGCAGGGGGCGTGGTTTAGGGGATGGCCAGCCTCCAGGGGGCTCCGGGTCTCTGAGGCTGGAGGCTCCCTGAGGCTGGAGGCGGGAGGCCCCAGAGGGAGCCCAGGGTGGCCGTTTTTGGGGAGTGGCCAGAGAAGTCTGGGTCAGTATAGCCAGAGCCCTCTTGGTAATGGTCCTGAGACAGGAAATGGGGAGAGCTGGAAGTCAGGGTCACCAGAAGGGGGTGAAGCCTGAGTAGGTGGGCACAGGTGCCAGGAGAAGCCAGGGGCAGGAGCGACGGCGGGGGCGGGGGGGCAGCCACACACCACGAGGTGGGCCAGCCCATCCCGAACGGCACTGGCCGGGGTAACCAACCCAGAGTTGGAAATCCTGCAAAGGACAGATTTCAGGGGTAGGAGCACCTTTTCCTATAAATCTAGAACCGTTCCCCCCAAAAGAACACCCATTTGTAAAAAAATCATGGGTAGAGGGGCGCCTGGGTGGCTCAGTGGGTTAAAGCCTCTGCCTTCAGCTCAGGTCATGATCCCAGGGTCCTGGGATCAAGGCCCGCATCGGGCTCTCTGCTCAGTGGGGAGCCTGCTCTCTCCTCTCTCTCTGCCTGCCTCTCTGCCTCCTTGTGATCTCTGTCAAATAAATAAAATCTTTAAAAAAAAAAAAAAATCATGGGTAGAGACTGGGAGCAGAAAAGCAGTAGCCAGGGCGCCTGCGGAAGGGGGTGGCACACCCCAGCTGGAGGGGGTCCTGGAGGCCCCTAACCACACGCGCCTGCTCTCCCCAGACTGGACGCCAGGCATGGTGGTGCCCCGGGACATCGCAGCCGCCTACCTGCTGCAAGGAAGCTTTTACGGCCACTCCATCTATGCCACACTGTACATGGATGCCTGGCGCAAGGACTCGGTGGTCATGCTTATCCACCATGTGGTCACCCTGGTCCTCATCGTCTCCTCCTATGCCTTCCGGTGAGTCCAGCAGCGGGCAGGAGGGCAAAGGGCCCAGCATGAGCAGAGAGGGGAGGCTGGTGGGGGCCACAGCGGGTATCCACGGGGCTGGGTTCTGGAAAGAGACTGCTAGAGGGACGGTGCCGGGGGGTGGGGTATCAGGTGCAGAGAAACCCCCAGCCCGTTCGTACACTGCCCATCTCCCTCCGGCCCCTCCAACCTGTGGCAGCCTCGGGCAGGACACTTAGAAGTGTTTCCTGGGGGGCGCCTGGGTGGCTCAGTGGGTTAAAGCCTCTGCTTTTGGCTCAGGTCATGATCCCAGGGTCCTGGGATCGAGCCCGAATCAGGCTCTCTGCTCTGCAGGGAGCCTGCTTCCTCTTCTCTCTCTACCTGCCTCTCTGCCTACTTGTGATTTCTGTCAAATGAATAAATAAAATCTTAAAAAAAAAAAAAAAAACCAAAAATGAAGTGTTTCCTGGGCCACCCGCTGTGCCTGGCTGCCGCGGGGGGTGTGGCTAGGAGTGCAGCAGACCCACCTTGGCGTTCTGGAGCCCACTGCAGCCACCACACGTGGCCCCTGAGGGCCTCCGGCGCAGCCCATCAGCACCTCAACCTGTCCTACATGTAAGATCTCCCCTTTGTTTCAAAGGCAGTGGAGAGTGAATCTCTCTTGCCAATCCTTTTGTTGTATCAGTTGCGCGTGAAGATGACAATGTTTCAGACTTACTGAGTTAGTTAGAATGTAGCGTTAGAATTAATTGTACCTCTTCTTTACCTCTTGTTTTAAATGTGGCTAATAGGGGCGCCTGGGTGGCTCAGTGGGTTAAAGCCTCTGCTTTCGGCTTGGGTAGTCATCTCAGGGTCCTGGAATCGAGCCCCACATCAGGCTCTCCACTCAGCAGGGAGCCTGCTTCCCCCTCTCTCTCTGCCTGCCTCTCTGTCTACTTGTGATCTCTGTCAGATAAATAAAATCTTTAAAAAAAAAAAAAAACCAACAGACAAATGTGGCTGATAGGGAATCTGAAATAACATTCACGGCTCATGTGCTGTCCCTCTTGGACGGGCTGCCCCATGAGTCTAGTGCGGCAGCTGCTGGCCACCCATGCCCACGTCAGCTGGAATTAAACTGAAATAAAGTTGCATATTCCATTCTGTAGCCACACTAGCCACATGGCAGCTGCTCAGTGGACCCATGTGGCTGCTGGCTCTCATACAGGATAATGCAGGTTTAGAACATTTCTATCGTTCTAGAAAGTTCTATGAGATAGAACTCTATTGCTCTAGAGTAGAATCAGGTGATAAAACCCAAACAAACAGACAAGAAAAGAACTAACAGTTTGTTTGAAGGTGGTAACTATGGAGAAAAGTCGGAAAATAAGGACCTGGGGGTGGTGAGGTGTGGGTGGTTGGGTGACAGGTGAGCAAAGTCTGAAAGGTGAAGAAAGACTGCATGAACACTGGGAGGTGCGTGTTAGGTGTTGGGATCAGCATGTGCAAAGGGTCTGTGGCACATGAACTGTCAGAAGGGTGGAGTGAGATAGACGCCCAGCCATCAGGCTGAATTCAGGTCCAGTGGCCCAAGCAGCTGTCAGGTGGGATGCTGAGGTGGGACAGGGGGACAGCCTTCAGGCTTCTTTAGAGCCTGTTGGGGACTCGGTCTTCCCTAGACAGGTCTGCAGATTGCAGCAATGTTCAGGTTAAATGAACAGACCTAGGAGGGTCAGTGTGGCAATAATGTTGGAGGTGAGGGACAAACTTGCGGAGGATCTGGATGCAAAATGGCCCTGGCCACCAAGGGTCAGGGGTCACAGAGGCGAGATGGGGCAGACAAGGAGCCTCCAGGGAGGCTCCTGGGTCACCTGGGGACAGTGAGGCAGCGAGGGTAAGGGTGCGGGTGGGGCCACCAAGGGGCAGGCACAGCTTGGGTGCTGCCCCTGATCTGGCCCTGTGGGGAAATGGGCAGGTCACGTGGGCAAGGAACCACAGCTTTGAAGGGCCCTGCAGGAGGCTTGGGGTGCAGACTTGGTGCAGGGTAACGGTCCCCAGTGTGACCTACCCTCTCTCCTCTCCTATCCCACCTCCTCCCCAGGTATCACAACGTGGGCATCCTCGTGCTCTTCCTGCATGACATTAGTGACGTGCAGCTGGAATTCACCAAGCTCAATGTCTACTTCAAGTCCCGCGGAGGCTCCCACCACCGGCTCCACGCCCTGGCGGCTGATCTGGGCTGCCTCAGCTTCAGCCTCAGCTGGTGAGTGGGCTGGTGAGAAGGGGTGGGACCAAGCAGGAAGTGGGTGGGGCCTGGTGAAGTGGGCAGGGTAGGAGGTGGGGCTGGTGAGAAGGGGTGGAGCTTTCAGGGAGGGAGGGAGGGCTTGAGGGAATGGGTGGGGCCAGGCAGGAAGGGGGTGGGGCCTGGTGAAGTGGGCAGGGCCTGGCAGACAGGCTAGCCAGAGGTGGGGCAGAAGCCAGGCAGAAGCAGGGTTGGGCAGGAAAGGACAGAGCTGGGATGGAGACAGATGGGCAGGGGTGGGCAAGGAGGGGACAGAGGGACCGGGATGGGTGGGGCTATGCAGGGACAGATGGATGAGTCAAGATGGAATAGCATAGGGCCTGGGTGGGGCAAGCCACCCCCCCAACAGCTTCCCCAAGCCCCCCTCCCCACTGCAGGTTCTGGTTCCGCCTCTACTGGTTCCCGCTCAAGGTTCTGTACGCCACGTGCCACAGCAGCCTGCGCTCGGTGCCTGACATCCCCTTCTACTTCTTCTTCAACGCACTCCTTCTGTTGCTCACTCTCATGAACCTCTACTGGTTCCTGGTGAGTCGGCAGCCCACAGCTCCTTGCCCACCCAGCAGGCAGTCCCCAGGCAGTGGTCTAGGCGCAGGCCCTTCTCAGGCACGCCCAGGGAGGGGCATATTCAGCCCCCAGGACAACACGTGCAAAGGGCCGGTGGCAGAAGCACAAGGCCGGCCATTGGGAGGGTAGCAGAGGGAGGGAAGTGCCTTTTTCTCACCCGTGCTCCCTCCCCCCACCCAGTACATCGTGGCCTTTGCTGCCAAGGTGCTGACGGGCCAGGTACGTGAACTGAAGGACGTGCGGGAATACGACGCGGCAGAGGCCCAGAGCCCCAAGCCCAGCAAAGCTGAGTGAGTGTGGAGGGGCTGCCGCCCCAGTTCATTCCTTTAGCCACGTCTGTCCGGCCGCGTGCGCTCTGGGGGCCTGCCCTGGAGACGAGGCAGTGAATGATGCCACCGTGGACTCTGCCCCTGGAGCCTACATCCCACAGAGACTGCAATAAAGGCACGGAAGCTTAGCGACAGAGTTAGATGCCGTCAGGCCAGACAGGAAGTGGGTAGAGCAGCCTGGGGCTGGGGCAGGTTGACAGGAGCAGAGAATTGGGTGTTGGTGGTAGGAGCATGAGGGCCAGACTGGGTCACTGGCCCAGTGGGTGAGCAGCCGTGATCCAGGCCACAGGGGAGCCTCTAAGCAGGTGGCAGTGGAGGTGGGGAGGAAGGGGGGCTATGGTGGCCCGGAGACCCCATGCTCGGTCCATGCTGACACTCCCTGGCCTTGAGGTCCAGCAGGGCAGCCTGCTGGTCAGTCAGGCAGGAGAGGGGGCTTGGGGCTCAGACCCGGTCCGGCCCAGGCGGGAGTCCTAGGGAAGGAGGGGAAACAGTCCTCATCGAGCATCACAGAGGTAGGACCCCCAGGACTCGCCGGCCCCAGGGTGAAAGCCAGATAGTGTCCAATGCTCTCAGCCTAGAGGGGGCCCCAGGAGTGAATGGAGGCAGGTTTGGGTGACCAGCAGGGTCTAGGGAGTATGACACTCCAGAGGGAACATGGGGAGCAAGCCGCAGCAAGGTGGGGGGCTGCTTACTGCTCGCAAGGTACTGAGTCAGTCAACCCTGTGATTTGACTTCTGGGGGTGCTCATCAGTGACCAGCTGGGAGAGGGGATTTCAGGGAAGCAGGTGGGTCAGAATGGGCCATGAGGAGGACGAGAGAAGCAGAGATCTTAAAAATCTTATTGGGATACATAAGAAGGGGAAGAGAGAACTGGGGGTTCCAGAGTGGAGAGCTCTGTGGCCAATTCACATATATGAAAGCACTTTGCACCCCCAAGCATGGCCCTACAGGTGGGGGGTGCTAAGGCCAAGAAGCCAGCGCCCAAGCCAGAGAGGGACCAGACAGGTGAGCAGGGATGACGGACATGAGAGGGTTGGGCAGCAGGTGAGGTCTCCCCAGGGGGCTGATGCGCAGGGCCCTGTCAGCCCAGGTGACTGATCACCACGAGGCCATCTCTGTCATCAGGGCATTAGGGCACAGGGGCCGTAGCCAGGACGAGTGTGGTCAGATCCCAACTCTGCTGTAGAACCCACCAGACTTGTTTCAGGTGAAAGAGAAATAAAAGAAACGAGGATAATCCACGACTTCGTGCTCGAGCTGCCATTTCCCGAGATGGAAGTTGGGGCTGAGCTGGGGTAGGGCTGTGTGCACAGGGCTGAGAGGGGGGAAGGGGGAGGGCTGTGTGCACCTGCCGGGAGTGGGGAGGGGCCATCAGGCATCTAGTCTGGGGGCTGTTCAATCATCCGATGTCCAGTGAGCGTGAGTTGAGAATTCCATGAAGACATTGGTGAGGTGTCACCAAGGGGTCTGACCAGCCCTCAGAGGTTTCCAGAAAGAGCAACGGCTAAAGCAGTGGGTGGGAGAAGGGTGCACCTGCTTGTCCCAAACTGAACACTGGAAAGATGTCTCTGTTGGAGACCCGTGAACTCCGGGTGGAGATGTCCAGACCAACCAGTCCCGCCGGGTGTGGCTCCCTAATCTCTCTGCCCTGAGAAGGCCCGTCCAGAATGTGGGGTGGGGGCTGGGGTGGGGGGACTGGCACCTGGCCAGCATGTCCAGTAGAGTGACAGCGTGAACTCCGCCCAGAAAGGACAGGGCAGACCAAGGAATGCACTGCCGTGGTCCCCCCAACCCCGGCGGTCACCTGCAGAACTCCGTTCCCTGAGGCTGGCCAGGGTTCGCACAGTCAGGTGTAACGCGGGATAAGAAGCAAGGAGAGTGTGGAGCGTGCTGCCAGAGTGGTCAGGACCGCCCCCCAGACCCTCAGGTCATGGAAAGCAAGGCCGCTGAGGCACTGTCCCCAATCAGAGGAGACGAGGACACTGTGACTAAATGCGGCATGGGCTGGCGGGCCAAAACAAAAGGACGTCCGCAGAAAAACTCGTGAAATCAAATAAGGTCTACGTTTCGTTCGTAGCTGGCCTCGGTGTCCTAGTTGTGACAGATACACAGTGGAGGTGTGAGACGGTGACATTCAGGGAAACTGGGCGAGGGCTATGCCATGGCTACGCGGCCTGCCTCCACAACATCTCTGCCCACTGACGATTACCCTAGAATAAAAGTTTTATTAAACAAACAAACAAACAAAAGCACGAAAGACCGTCGGAGATGACATCAGATGTCATAGCGCGTTGCTGGTTCTGTCCTAACAAAGTACCAGGAGTTGGAGGGGGTCTTAGAACACCAGAAAAGTGTCTCTCACAGTCGCGGAGGCCAGAAGTCTAACATTGTCAGCGGGGCCGGGCGCGCTCCGACATCTCCCGCAGAGAGCACGTCCTCGTCTCTTCCAGCGCCCAGGGGCCCCACGTGTCCCTTAGCTTCTGGCCGTGACGCTCCAGTGCCCATTCTCTGTCTTCACATGACCTTCTCTCAGAGCTCTTCTCTCTTACAAGGACTCTTGTCTTCTGATTTAGGGCCCGCCCTAAGTCCAGTCTGATCCCAGCCCCCATTCCTACACTTAATCACATCTGCGGAGAGCCTTTTTCCTCATCAAGTCACCTGCCCAGGTTCCGGAGATGAGGATGTGGATAGACCATTTTGGGGACCGCCCTTCAACCCACTGCGGATGTTAAGGCTCAGACACTTATATGCCGCTAGAGAGAGAATCAGGAAGTGGAAAGCTGCAAAGTGACCCAGATTGCAGTGGCTGTAGTGGAAGCGATGATGGCTGGAATTGTTGAGAATAACCTGGCCTCACTGAGTTCTGATAGGAAGCAGAGACAACACAAGAAGATGCAGTGCTGAGAATTTTCCAACGTAAAAGATGTAAATCAGAAAGAGGATGAATAAAAAGGCATCTGTGCCCCAAACATGTCGCAGCGAGAAACGCAAAACAGCCACAGGAAAGGGGCTATGTAACAATGACACAGCAGCGAGGGACGCTGGACAAGTGTGGAGGGAACTATCCTGTCCGATGCCAAAAAGAAGGAACCAGCAACTGGGAATTTCATACACAATTTTGAAAACATTTACCTGAGGGCTCCTGGCTGTCTCTGTCAGTGGAGCACAGGCCTCTCGAGCTTGGGGTCCTATGTTCGAGCCCCACGTTGGGTGTAGAGTTTACTTAAAAAAAACAAAATCTTTAAAAATAAACAAACAAAAACAATGAAGAGACAGGACACCCACAGGAACAAAAACTAGGAAAGTTTACCGCCCGGAGATCTCATTGGGTATGTTTCAGAACACAGGAAAGCTATCCCAAGAGGGAGACCACCAGGAGAAATGACACATGTCTGGGTAAAAAAACTTTAAATGCCTGATTGGAGCTTTTAAAAAATGAGAACTGAAGTAGTAAATGCTGAAATGGGATTGGGGCCTTTGCCCTTTGCAAGAGGGCGGGGATTACCTTTAGGCTATATTAAGGACTTCCGGGAATGTTAGTAGGGTGTAGAGAGGAACCCAGGACAGGCACCCCCCCCAAAAAAAAAATAAATGCAGAAAGTGAAGGTTAGTAAACGTAGGATAAGGAATGCAAAACAAAGAGGATAGACTCTCGAATATTACACATCCAAACAAGGAGACATGGAATAATCGTGACAGTTACAAGATTGCTTTTTTTTTTTTTTAAAGATTTTATTTATTCACTTGACAGAGATCACAAGTAGGCAGAGAGGCAGGCAGAGAGAGGGGAGGAAGCAGGCTCCCGGCTGAGCAGAGAGCCCAATGTGGGGCTCGATCCCAGGACCCTGAAATCATGACCTGAGCCGAAGGCAGAGGCTTAACCCACTGAGCCACCCAGGCGCCCGAAATTGGGTTATTTATTTTGTTTTAAAGAAATTATTTATTTATTTATTTATTTAGAGAGCATGCAAGGGGGAGGGGCAGAGGGAGAGAAACTCATGTAGACTCCCTGCTGTGGACTGCTCCCCCCCCACACACACACGGGGCTTGATCCCACAACCCTGAGATCATGACCTGAGCCAAAACCAAGAGTCAGATGCTCAACCCACTGAGCCACCAGGCACCCCACGAGATTTTTATTTTTTTAATTCACCTCTCCACTGGTTAAAAGACTTCCAAGTCCAGGGTACGTGAACATTGCAAATAAAAGGACAGGACAAGAAATTCAGATGCAATCCTTGATCTGGAACATTCCACGGGATACAGTCCTAAATCTCCATGTGACAGGACCACGGGAGGTAGTCCTCGCTCGTCATCGAGCAGCTCAAAAGCAGGGCGAACAGACGTTCCTTTCAAGCGCAGGCTGTCTCAGACTTGACCACACCCAGCCACAGGGGACATCTCCCGGACCTAGAACCAGGATCCTGCAGGCTGCGTAGACAAAAATTCAACAAGGTTTGAGAACAGTAAGGAGATGACAACGGAGAGTGCAGTGGAGTAACTCAGGACCTGGCCAGTGAGTAGCACCGCCCCCTTCCTCAGGGCACCCGGCTCCATTCATTCCAGCTGCTTCTCTCTTCTCACTCCGTCTGCCTCCCAGAGCCCCTGCTCCTCTGGCCGACCACCCTCAGGGACCATCAACCCCCCCCCCCCCCCCGCCCCCCCCATCAGCCCCGTGGAGGGGCTTCTGTGCCCAGCTCCTGACCCAGGTACTGACCCAGCTCCTGGGTCTGAAGTCTGCACTGTTGCCTCAGGGGCTGCTGGTCTCCGCAGCCACCCGGCTCTGCCTGCCACCTGCCCCGAGGCCTCCACCACTTCCCCGTGGCCTCCCCCTCCTGCAGCCCCTTCATTTAATTCACCTGACTTCCAGGGTGCTCCTCTATGCGCCATTCTCTATCTCCTGGTCTGCTTGACATTCCCAGCATCTGTGGAACTATCCAGAATCAGCACCCCCCTTCCCTCCCCAAACCACCCGTCCGGAACACTGGCCCATCTCAGTGGAGGGAAATCATGCCAAACCCTGGGGACTCCCCTCACTCCCTGTCCTCCTTAGTTCTGAGGAAATAGCCAGAGTCCTCCCAAGATGCTGCCTGCCTTCATCTCCGTCTGGTCTCCGCCCTTGTTCTGATTCTCTTTCCCCCACAATGGTGCGATGAAACCGAAAAGCGCAAATCTGACGTCATAGAGAAGCCACACACACCCCCACTCCCCGCCAAATGCTAACACGAACACTGGTTTTGAGCAGGGAGGGGTGCTTGGAAGCTTGTACAGGAAAATAAACCAGCATCATCGAGAAAGTTCTGATAAAACGTCACATGGTGTGGTGCGGATCCTTGAATGTATTAAACCTACTATGAAAGTATAGGAACGAAAACAGTGCGGAACAGAGCTGAGTCCATGAATAGAAATAGGCTCCAGTCCTAAATATCACTGGGAGGGAAGAGCCGTCAGAATAACCATCTGGAGAAAAGCGCAGACTCGTGTATCTCAAATCAGCCTGAGGCAGGAGCAGAAGCTGCAAAATGAAACCAGAGCTGAAAAGGGAGATTGTGGCATCTAGCCATGGAGCTAGGAGACGAGCCCCCACCTCTGCTCCGTCTGGAGAACCAGCAAGCAGAAACAACAAAGGACAGACCTGAGCGCTTATCTCTAGGGGCTTATCTCTAACCTCACAGATCAGCAGCAAGAGAAAGGGCAGCAAGGCCCTGGGAAAGTGGGCAGAGGATGGGACGCGTGCTCCCAGGAAGGGACACCCAGTGGCTCCAGACCAAGGGAAGAATGAATTAAAGTGACTGAGGTCATCTAGGTTCCTATACGGAATGGCCTCTGAGTTAGAGTGCTCCTCAAGACGAGGGGATGCAGGGGACGGTAACAACCCGGTGTGTTAGGATCGGTGTGAGATACCAGCGAGATGTGTGTGAAATGCTACCCAGAGCCAGGAAACCCAGGTTGATTTCCAGGAGCGGTCCAGGCAAACTGTGAGTTCTCTGTGCTTTCTGATGTCTAGATCATTAGAATATAGTACCAGCTCAAAAAACTTAATACATGTGTACGTCGTAAACCGGGACCGTAGAACCCACTTCTGCAAAGACACAGACCAATGTGCAAAGGCATGAGGGGCTCCCCGAAGTGGGAACAGCAGTAGCCAGTGCCATGACCAGTAAGCGACAGCAAGGTACTGCAAAGGCACCAAGGAGCAGGGGCGGAAACCCTCGTTGAATCTGGTAAGGTGGTCCTGGGCAGACCCCGAGTCGGAACCCAGACCTGCCACTAATTCAGGTAGGGAAAATGGATTCGATGGAGAACAGTGGTGCGCACAGCAGCAATCTCAGTGTCGACTTTTTGGAACATCGGGGTGCAGAAGACTTTTTTTTTTTTTTTTTTTTAAGATTTTATTTGAGAGGGAGCGGGGAGGGCGAAGCAGACTCCCTGCTGAGCAGGGAGCCCGCCGTGGGGCTAGATTCCAGGACCCTCAGATCATGACCTGCGCGGAAGGCAGACGCTTAACCCACTGGGCTACCCAGGCACCCCCAGAAGACATCTTTATAGTTTGAAATATGCAAGCCATATGTGATTTAGAAATTAGGGGCCTTTCTCTGGTGGACACCATATTGATTGAGTTTTAAAACGCTGCATAACCTGTTTTCAGAACGTGGAAGGAAAGTAGGGGCTGTGGCAGATGTAGACAGAGACCAGTGGATGGAGAATCATAGGGGCTGTGAAGACTTTCTTTTGTCCTACTCTGGGTGGAGTGTCAGGGAGCTCTGGCCAATTTTGCCCACTCTCTGGAAGGGGAGGAGTATAAAGTGTAGGGTTTATCCAGACCCAAGTGGTGGGGTTAAATTGGGGCAAAAGCCGTCCAGCGGTCGTGGGTAGCTCAGGAGGGAGGAGAGAGGAGGCTTTAATTGGGAGGATCTGGGACGCCCTGGCCACTAGGCGGAAGGGGCCATGTGGGCAGGGAGGAGGGACCCCGGTGGGCTGCAGCCTGGCCGGAAGAAGGGATGTGGAGGGCGATGCTGGCGAGACAGGGCAGTGTGCGGGGGCATGGGGTCCCGGGGCTAACCTGGGCCCGGTTCTGGCCCCCGCAGGAAGCCGCTGAGGAACGGCCTGGTGAAAGACAAGCGCTTCTGAATTCCTTGATCACCGTCCCTCCCCTTAGGACCCAGCCCCGCCCGACCACGCTCCACAGGGACCGACCACGCCCCTCCCCGGGACTCTGGCTCGGTCCAGCTCCGCCCCACCTGGGCCCTGGCCACTCCCGGTCACCTCCTTCTGGACCCCTGCCCCGCACCCCCCAAGACCCCGCCCCCGGGGTCTACCCCCGTCCGGCTTCAGGACCGCGGCCACTTCCCTCGGGACCCTGACCCCGCCCAGTCCCAGACCTCCGTCCGGGCCCCTCCGGGGATCTCCGCCCCGCCCCCAGTCTGCAAGTCGAGGGTGCCCGGCGGCTCCTGAGCACTCGTCCGGCTGCCGCCAGCGAGGAAAATGTCACCGCCGCGCTACCGTCCTGGCCGCCGCGTCCTTTTACTCCTCCTGACCGTGCTGCTGCCCTCACTGCCCCCAACCCGCGCCCCAGCGCCCCCGGGCCCCGCCGCCGCCCTGCTCCAGGCTCTCGGGCTGCCCGACGTGCATCGGGGCGCCCCCACGCCTCGGTCCGTACCCCCCGTCATGTGGCGCCTCTTCCGCCACCGGGACCCCCAGGAGGCCAGGGTGGGCCCGCGGCGGATGCCCCAGGAGACCACCCTGAGACCGTGCCACGTGGAGGAGCTGGGGGTCGCCGGAAACATCGTGCGCCACATCCCGGACCGCGGTGAGTAGGGCCCGTGCTGGGGGGCGTGTGCCGGGGAGGCTGAGACCCCGCTGTGCGCCCCGCCACGAGCCTCCAGCGCCGCGTGGGGGAAGCCAGAGCACCTCCGAATGTTCGCACCCGCCCCGTCCAGCCCATGAGAAACCTGGACCCGCCCGCACTCCATGGCCTCTTCCCCGTGGGCATCTGCGGGGACCGGTTGGAATGGTCCCAAGGCCAGGCTCCCTTGCACTGGGCAAGGCTCCTAGCTTGCAGCTGAGGCCCTGCCCCCACTCGCCCCTCCCCCCCCCCCCCCCCCCCCGCTGTTTCACACCATTTGATGCCTTTCCTGCAGATACCACCTCTCCAGCATCGTTTCCCCAGGGGCCCCAGGCATCCGTTCATCTCTCGCCCTGCCTGGGTCCCGCGGGCAGGCCGCCCTGCACCCGGGCCGGGCCTCCTCTTACTTGCAATTGATGCCCTGCCCCCCACTCCCCGCCCCCGCCTCCCGCGCGCCACTTCACACCGTTTCACGCCTTCTAACAGTTGGCGCCCCCAGCCCCGGGGACTCACCTTTCCCGGTCCGCAGCAGAAACCCCCTCGCGGGCAGGCCAGGCAGGGCGCGGGGGCGCAGCGCGAGCCCAGCCCTCTCCCTGCCTCCCCAGGTGCTCCCACTCGGCTCCCGGAGCCCGCCTGGGCCGCGGGGCAGTGCCCTGAGTGGACCGTCGTCTTCGATCTGTCCGCCGTGGAACCTGCAGAGCGCCCGAGCCGAGCCCGCCTGGAGTTGCGCTTTGCGGCGGTTGAGGCGCCGGCCGGCTGGGAGCTGAGCATAAGGCAGGCGGCCGAAGGCCAGGGCGCGGGCGCCGGGCCGGTGCTGCTCCGTCAGGCGGTGCACACCCTGGGAACGCCGGTGCGCGCCGAGCTGCTGGGCGCCGCCTGGTCCCGCAACACGTCGGCGCCGCGCAGCGTTCGCCTGGCAGTGGCGCTGCGTCCCCGGGCCCCCGCCGCCTGCGCGCACCTGGCCGAGGCCTCGCTGCTGCTGGTGACCCTCGACCCGCGCCTGTGCCACCCACTGGCCCGGCCGCGGCGCGAAGCTGAGCCCGCAGTGAGCGGCAGCCCCGGGGGCGCATGTCGCACGAGGCGGCTCTACGTGAGCTTCCGCGAGGTGGGCTGGCACCGCTGGGTCATTGCGCCGCGCGGCTTCCTGGCCAACTACTGCCAGGGCCAGTGCGCACTGCCCGCCACGCTGTCGGGCCCCGGCGGGTCGCCCCCGCTCAACCACGCCGTGCTGCGCGCACTCATGCACGCGGCTGCCCCCGGCGCCGGCGGCCTGCCCTGCTGCGTGCCTGCGCGCCTGTCGCCCATCTCCGTGCTCTTCTTCGACAACAGCGACAACGTGGTACTGCGGCACTACGAGGACATGGTGGTGGACGAGTGTGGCTGCCGCTGACGGAGCCAGAGGGGGTCCCAAACAATAAATACTGCGTGGTCCGCTCCCCGTCTGATCTGGTTACGTGGGGGTGGGAGAGGAAGCAGCCACCTCCACCAATCACCCATCGCCAGGGTGGTGGGACAGTGACCCACAGTGACCCCACCTGCCCAGCTCTGCCAGGGCTGGGGTCCCAAATCCCCATCCCCAGGTAGCCCATCAACTAACCCGCCCAAGAGCCCACGTGCTGCCAGTTGTAGGGGCCAAGGTCACCCCCGCCCAACGGCCCTGCTGCACAGATCTGGTCATTCTCAGCTTTGCCGTCCAGGTGACCCCAAGGCTCCCAACCAGTCAGGTCCCCAGGCCAAGTGCTCTGCTATCTCCCTGCAGTTCATCTGCCCCGGTGTGAACACAAAAGCTGTTTATTAAGATTTTATTGGTGACAATAGAGCTTAAAACAAATTGACCAGAAATCAAAAGTTACATTGCCTTGGTACAGATGCTCCTCAGTCTGGAAAACTGAACTGCTGCTATGAAGGTGGAGAACAAAGCAAACAGCACAAAGCGGAGGCAAAGCATGCCAAGGACAGAACAGGGCAGGTGGGCGGGCACAGGTGTCACCCACGGGGTGTGTCGCACAAGGGGTCATAGCGGAAACCTATCCAAACTCTATGCCTCTATGTGGCCTATCAAAAGAAGGGGGAAACCGAAAGCCCTACAGCAATGGTAATAAATAAGAGGCCTTGCCAGAAGGAAGGTGGCCTGTGTGTCCCCGTCTCCCAAGTACAAGCTGGAATCTGGAGGCTTCGATAAGGGCCAGTGTCAGCCTCACAGGGATGGGGAAGCTGGAAGGGGGGGGGGGGGCGGTGTAGAGTCACCAGGGCCTAGGTAGGCAGGGGATGGTCCCCAAAGAGGTGGTTGTCAGGGAGACTACTATCCCACCATGGGGTGCAAGGAGCTGGGGGTGGCTCTCCCAGCAACAGCAGCTCCTTGAGGCCCGGCCCAGACCCCACAGAGCCCCCTACCAGCTGAGGTGACAACCTGCTCCAAGCCCCTTCGGCATAGAACCAACTTTTTTCTGAAACTTACTCCTTTTCCAAAAAAAAGCAGAAATCACCCCACCCCATCACAGCTGTACCCACAGGTAGAAGGTCTCCCAACTTGGAGGGTGGGGTAGAGAACAAGGTAGGTGGGGCGCTCGGCGTGTCCGACCAGCCACAGGGACTGTGGGTGCCTCCCGGGGGACGGGTCCTCTTGGCTGCTGTCTTCCACCAAATCCTCAGGAAGGACCCCCGGGGAAGAAGCCACTGGTCAGGGAACGGCCACCTCCCCACCCTCTGGCCTCCTGGCCAGTCCTGCCCAAGGCCCGGCCCAGGGTGGGTGGGGCACGAGTCCGCGGCGCGTGGGAAGCACGTTGCTTCTCAGAGTCCAGCGGAGACCGGGGCTGCCTGGCCCGGGACGAGACTGCTCTCTCACTGCCCTGACGTGCAGGGAGAAGCCGCTGGAAGCTAAATTTGAAAACAAAAATTCTCCTCACGATCCCGTCACAGGTGTTGATCCTAATCTTGAGATGTGTTGCCTTGTTTAAACTTCGTTTCTGGAAGCTTCTCGCATCTCCCAGGTCCACCACTAAGATTTGAGAGACAAACTCAGGAAAGTATATTTTTCAGTACTCCTTTGAAAGAATCTTTAAAAAACAAACAGAAAAACCCAAAACACCGTGTTTTCTTTAAATGAAACCCTCTTAGAACACAGGCAGCGTGACCAGGGCAGTTTCAGAGCTGGCGGGGACAGAACCCACACCTCCGCGGGGATCTCCCGGCACGGCCGCCCCGGCAAGGAGCCTGCTCGGCACAGAAATGCGAAGTTTTTCCTGCTAAAACGTAGTCCCCTTTCAATAAAAGAGAAACAGAAAGAAAAGAACAGAGGAAAGGGCTACTCTGAGATGAGGGTCTTCCTCCCTCCGCCCTGGTCGCAGACCCAGGTGTGGACGCGGCGAGCGCTGGGCCTCCTTGGCGAGCGGGGCTGGCAGGGCTCGCTGGCGGGCGGTCCTCCGCGGCCGCCTGCCTCCCGTTCTCCCTTCTCCTTCTCCTCGCCGCCGCGGGCCAGCAGTGGGCGCTCGCTCTGTCTCGGGCTCCTCTCTCCCTCGGGTGCTCCTCTCCCTCTCCTGTTGCTCACAGTGGTGCTTCAGTTTTAGCAGTGGAAAACAGGTATCCATTTATTTTTATTTTTTATTACCCAGAATAAGATGCTGATGGACTAAGCCACATAGCTTAGCTCTTCCGCTGCCACCTGCAGGGAGGGAGGAGGGCAAGGGGCCATCAGAGCAGCTCAGGGTGGGGGGGTCCCCGCAGGTGCAGGGCTCCTCCCCCCACTCCACTGTGTGCCTGTGAAACGGGACCTCAGAGGCTGGCCGGACGCCCAGACTAGTGACTCCCCACCCAAAGAGAAGGAAGCCAACCACCCCACTCACCCGGCACACACACGGGTAGAGGACCCGGGCCCGCGTTTACCCAGCTCTGGTCACACCACATTCAGGGTAACCCTATGTCAGGGTCTTAATGGCACCCTGAAGCCCCTTGTGCAGAGGTGCCCCATGTGGCTGTGGCCAGGAATCCCACATCCACCCCTTCCTCACGGAGTTCCAGGACTCAGGAAAGGACCACCATGCAGGGAGCTGGGATGAAGCCCCTATTCCCTGGCCACTACAAGCAGATGCACAGGCGGCCAAAATGACCCGCACAGGACAAGCTGGCCTCCTGGGGACCTGAGACCCCTACCACACGTTTCCCTGATTTCCCATCATGTCCAGATCCCGATAAAGACCTCCTACAGGGGTCAGCTTGCCTTCTAGTACTGGGACAGCCCTGTCACTCCGCCGTGCTGGTATGCCCGCTCCCCTTGGTACGTGGAGTCTTGCGACAGTGCCACATCAATCTGTGACTTAAACTCATCGCCAAGGTAACTGTCCTGCAAAACAAAATTGGGGAGATAAGCATCCTCTTGGAGGATGTGCTGACATCCTTCCAGCCTCAAGAACCTGCCCCAGAGAGGGATCTGAAAACCCGGTTCTGAAATCTAAGTGGCAGGAGACCCATATGGGTTACCTCACCATCCGACACAGGTCACCCAGCTCCGCTAAGACCCTGCCGTCCCCCTGCCGAGGGCGGCCAGACAGAGCGGTGCTCAGGTCTGCAGGGGTGAATGTGTGGGCTCAGTCTCAGCAGCCCTGCCCTCCCGGCTCACCTGGGACAGCTCGGGCTGGGAGAGGCCGGGCTGGCTCATCTGGGAGGGCTGGCTCATGGAGATGTAGCCCTGGGTCAGGGCGCCCTGGGAGAACGGCTGTGACGCCACGTCTTGGCTGGCCTGGCTATTGGGAAGATTCGTCTGGCTGGGTCCAGGGAGCCCAAAGCGGTTCTTCTGGCGCCCCCCACGACCAGTCTTGCCTTTTGGGGTACCCCGGCCTGAAAGACAGCAGTCCAAGTTCCTTGAAGGAGATCTGCACCCAACCGAAAAGCCCAGCTGCCCGAAGCCCAGACGTGAAAAAGTTCTGGCGCCAGCATGCTTTTCGCGCCGAGCAGCCAGCCGGTGCTCACCTGCCGCCGGCCCGTTTGCTTGTCCGAAGTACCCTGGCGGTGGCATGGGGGGCATGACCAGATTGAAGGGGATGGGAATGTTCATGGCGGCCACGTGGCTGGGGCCCGCGCTGATCATGCCAATCTGGTCGTGGGTCTGGAAGTACATGTTTGAGGGCCGGCCTGCAAGACACAAGGTGGACGGCAGGTGTCAGATCCCACCGCGCCCACACCTGGGCCACGAATGAATGCTGAGGAGCTGGAATGTCACTCTCATCCTGCCGCTGCTGTCAGAGGGTTTCTCGGTGCAGCCTGACAGCAAAGCCACTGCAGTGATACAGAATCTCACGACTCGACCCCCACTCTGGACAGCCTCCCTGGGGTGGCTCCCGGGAACAAGACTTTTCTCCCAGGGGACTGGAGAATCCCTGGCCTGTAAGCATCCAAAAGACTGAAGCTGTGACGCATTTCCAACTGAAAAACAAAAAAAAGTTCTTTCAAGGGAAATTTTACGCTCACATTACCTGCACCCCCCCAATAACCACCAAAAGCAAGAAAACACCTAAGTGGACAGACCAGTGGATCCCACTGAAAATGCAGGCCCCCAGGCACCCCCGGGCTAGGCATATCCCAATCTGCACAGAGCTGCCCGAGGACTAGGTAGTTAAAGGGAGCCAAGGCAGGACAGCATAGCCTTCTGGTCCACCCTCCGGGGCCGAGAGCCTTAGCTGGGCCCACAGGGAGCTCAGGGATGAAAGACGGGCCCAGCGTTCCCTACGCAGCAACTTACTGGATGTGGCAACATCCATCACTTGAGCCCAGCAACCAGAATACAAGGGAAGCAGGGAAAGGGGGCTCGCCTACTTCATAAGTGAGAGGAACTGCTGGGCTGCACCTGGCCCCAGGATGGCCACTGAGCCCACAGGACGACAAAGCTCAGAGTAAAATGCAGGCTTGTGGCACCAAGCACCCAGGTGAGCGAGTCACCCTCTGTAGAGGCTGCTGCAAGGAAGGGTCCCAGGAGACAGGGACCTGGGGGATGAATGGGAACCATCTAGACACTGGCTCAGGCAAGAGGAGGTGCTGCACACAGCAGGGGTAAGGCCCCAGGACAGAGACCCCATACAGAAGAGCAAGCGGAAACGGGAAGGCCAATGAAACGGGAACCGAGTCTGTGGACAGCCTGGAGAGCTACAGGGGTGCCCCCTAACTGAGTGGGTGAACCAAGTGTAGGGTGGGTAAGAAGCACTGCGCCCTGGGGCCCGGGAGCACAGACAGAACTACAGCATTTGCTTACAAACCTCCACAAGCAAAGTTCTGATGTTTAAGAAACAAAAACAAAGAACAAAAAACCACAACGTATGTAGACACTGACAAAGACCAAGTCTTTGATTTTAGACAAGAAAAGGTGAGAAGGAGCTCCATCAGGCAGGTTTCTGTGGACTGAGGCTTGGGAGGTCACCCCAGGAGTAACAGGGCCAAAAGCTGCAGGCGTGGGAACAATCAACATCCACAGGGCTGGTGTGCTCCCCCGGAGAGCAGACTCACCCTGGCTGCTGCGATCGTAGACTGATCCGGGGATGATGGCCTCCCGAGCATCATACATGGCTGTTGTCATGAAGCGGGCTCCCTGCAAGGGTTCAGACAGGTGAGGAATTTACCACCTTGACACAAGAACTCTCTCAAGCTCTGGGGGCCAGGCCACGCCAAGGCTGAGCCCCAGGCCAACCCCAGGCTTGCTGACTGCTGGGCTTTGGGCCTCGCCCACCCCTCCTCCACTGGCCTAGCCTTTGACGCTGAATGGATCTGTCTTTGGGCTTCACCTCAAACAGCACCAGCTTCTAGGTCCCCCAGAGCACCCTGGGTTCACAGGGTTTCCCACTGCCCGGTCCACCTCCTAGCTGCCACCCAGGACTTTACATCCCAAAAGGCCAAGTTGGAAAGCTTAGGAGACACGGGACGGGGTAGATCCGTGACAACAGGCCACATGGACACGTGTGACTGCCCTCAGCTCACACTTGCAGGGAACAGAAGCCCGGCTGGGCCCCCGCCCACGGCCACTCACCGGGTTGATAGTGTTGACAAGCTTCCTGGGCTTGCTGAACTGCATGAGGCTCTCGCGCAGGTTATTCAGCGGCCCCTCCACCAGCACCTTCTGCTCCTTGTAGTAGTTCAGCAGGTGGTTCCAGAGTGGCTGCTTGGACAGGGCCTTCGGGTTGCCCACGATAATGACCCCATACCTACAAGGCGTGGCCACAAAAACAAGGTGTTTGAGGCTCTGCATGGTACGCAGAACACCACGTAACACAGTGAAGCAAGAAAGAACAAAAACTCAAAATCCATTCCCAAGGTCACAGGATGCGCTCCTGGCGCCCCATCTGCCTCCCTGCCCGGGCGCCTGGCCTGCCTCCGACAGCGCCATGAGCGCTGGGCACAGACAAGCACACTGCTGTCACAGTGACCTGGTGCTGGAGCCCACCAGGCAAGCTGTCCCCAGCGCACCGGCGTTATCTGCAGACAACTTCGGAGGCGCCCAGACATCAAAACCCCTCCGTGAGCAGAGGAGCTCAGACAAGCCTCCTTGTTTGCAGCCACGGGTCGGCCTCTTGGGAAGTCAGCCGCAGCCCCCAGCAGGCTCCATGGCCTCGGGAAGCCTGACAGGCCAGGGCACAGACCTCAGTGACCAAGCCAGGGACTGGCTTCTCTGGTGGACGCTCACCCCACCCAGCTGTTTCAGGACCCCCATACCCCAGTGCTGGCCACCAAACAAGACAGCAGCCTAGAAGGGGGAGGCGGTGACAAATAACCACCATGTGCCCTGACGGGAAAAGGAACCAATGGGAGAATCGAGCCTGACTTCTGGCCGGTGTGGGGGTAGCTGTGGTCTGGTTTTACTCAAATGAAACGAAGAGCCACCTTATTCTCTCTAGGTCCCCTCTGCTATCATATCATCATCATTTCAAAAAATACTACATTCTAGGGCTAAAAACATAGGCAAGACCAAAAGATAAGACTTGGGGATTAACTGTCTTCACAGAGATACAAACTGCACTAGTGCGTTTTGAGCTTAGGTCAAAAGAGCCTAGATGACCCTGCCCACAAAACTGAGGCCACACAAGCCCACCAGGACAGGAAACAAAGGCATCTCGTCGGGACGCCTTCTCCCTAAACTACTGCTTGGGAGCACTCTGACTTCTGGCGCTGGTGAAGCCCAGTCTCACCCGCGTGGGGCCCAAAGTTCAGCTGTGGTGGGAGGAGAACTGGAGGAGACAGCGAACCAGGCCGGGAGCAGCCCTTGGGCAGACCTTCCTGGCTTCAGGGAAAAGTCAATCCGAAGAACTCCCGTGGCAGGAGGGAGGCACCTGCCACCAGCAAGGCCCAAAGGGACGTAGTCCTCCATACCTTGCTCTAGTCAGGGCCACATTAAGCCGCCTGGGGTCATTTAAAAACCCGATGCCTTGGTGCTCGTTGGCTCGCACACAGGAAAGGATGATGAAGTCCTTCTCTCGCCCCTGGAATGCGTCCACACTGGCGATCTCCACCTCCTACAAGGGACCCATGGTCGCAGTCAGCCAGCTGGCTGCCTTCAAGGACCCTCAGACTGTGGGAACGTTGTTGGGATGAACTGTCCAGTCCCACCAAGGAGCCTGGGACCTGAAGCCTGCAGAGAAACCAACGCCAGCCTCCGGCAGCCAGGAGAGAGCCCCTCTGGCTGGACCTACTCCCCCCGGGTTTTCCCGGTCCCCAGCCCCTCTCTCCTGGCCTTCCTGTGCTCTGGTTGTTTTTTTCACCGTGGCAATTTGTTTCCCAATAATAAAAGCATACATCCTTGCCGCAAAAGCCCTTAGACGGCACCCAGGTTAACAAAACAGACCACCTGACATGGTCACTTGGGCGCTACTTCGTGTTTCGGTTAGTCTCTGCAGAGGAAGAGAATCCTGCGGCCCCGTGCCCTTCCGGCACACACCCTGGATGCTTCACCCGGACAATGGTGCAAGAGGGAATGGCATTTTCATGACCACATAACATCCACCATAAGGCCAGCAGGTAATCATACCATACAGTTCAACTTGGAAGTATTTTCAATTTTGCTCTGAAAACCATCCCGAGAAAAATCCGAAGGGAACACATGCCCTCCCAGGACGGCGGCACCAGCCGCAGGCCCAGCTGGGCGCGCGCACCTGATAGAGCTTGGTGTGCAGGGAGCCGCTGAACTGCATGTACTGCACCAGGTAGGAGCGCTGGCCCTCGTACGGGGTGATGATGCCGATCTGGTCGGGCTTGGCCCCTGCCTTCAGCAGCTTCGTGGTGATCTTCTCCACGTTGGCAGCTTCCGTCCTAGGAAAACCCGCCTTTCAGTTCCTCGGCTGCCCCCGCGGGACTGGAGACCGAGGCTGGAAGCCATGGGAGGTATGGGGCAGTTCCACATCCAGGGCAGCCCTGAGAAGGCTTTGCCCGCTGCGCCCAGAGCCGGGCTCCCCACCATTTACCAAGGGAGTCAAAGGGGACAGGGGAGGCTCTCACGTGGGCTTAGCAGTATCTGCTCAATAGAAGGACACACATTGAAGATGCAAAGTGGAAACAGCTGCTGGTTTAAGTGTCTACACACAGCGGGGACAAGGAGGGCTAGGAGAAGCTTCAGAACCACGGCAGAAAACGAACGCATGCGCGGCAGCTAGCGGCTACTCGCCAAGCTGCCCATGAAGCCAGCAGACACCGAGGGCAAGTCTCCGCTTACCTGTTCAGGTAGGAGGTGCCTGAGCTGGCAATCTCCTCTTGGCCCTGGGTCACGTAGAAGAACATTGGCTTATCAGGCTGGGGCCACTGGAAGTCAAACCCCTTCTTTACTCGGTCAGCTATCACCAGGGAGGGAAAAGAGGCAACACTTCCCATTAGAGAAGAAAGCCACCGCCCATCCTGACACATACAAAGGGAACAGTGCAGAAACCCATGCTACAGCAGTCAGCAGCAGGCTTCAGGCAAGAGACCCCGGTCAGTGGGGCCCTGAGGCGGCCACCCAAGCGGGTCCAACCGCCCCGAAACATCCTGGAGGGAGTGAAGCTGTGCACACCAACAGCCAGCTGTCCGCTGCACAGAGCCGGCTCACTCACTGAACGTTACCTCCCCGGCTGGTGCGTTCTGTGGCCTGTTTAAGAAATCTCCGCCTACCCCAGGGTCACAAATACATTGTTTTCTTCTAGAAGCTTTACTGCGGTGCCTTAAAGGACCCATAAATCCCTCCAACTGGCTTTTGTGGATGACACTGCTGAGTCAATCTCTTCCTGTCACAGACCAAAGTCTTCGAACAGGTGGGTCTGCCCCTGGAGTCTACCTTGGGCACTGTGCCCACACTACCCGAGCAACGGCAGCTCTGTAGTAACTCGGGACATCTGGCTGTGTAAGCCACCACCTCCACGGAGCTCTTCACGTGCCCTCTGGCTGTTCTGGGCCCTGTGCATTTCCTTATAATTTCAAAAATTAGCTCATCCATTCACTTGCCCCACTGACCTCTTTGGGAATTTTGGAGCTGTATCTAATCTATACAACAGCATGAGAAAAATGGCATTTTTGCATCAAAACAGCCTAACACCAATGATCCACTTTATGTCAAGCTGAAAAAGAGTCCACGTCCATCTCTATCCTTCTAGTGAGGGCAGTAGCCAACCAGCTAGCTCAGTGGCACATTAGCCAGGGGATGCTGGAGAATGTTTGACCACTGGGGGTGGGGGGGGCAGGGCTGGTCTATTACAGCCTCCAATTTCTGTAGTGCAAATGCTCCCACCACAGCTGATGTCAGGCTACCCCAAGAAGGGGTCTGGGTGGGTGCCAGCACTGCCTTGGACAGGGGCCACCTTGGACCTCAAGGGTGCTTCTGGGAAATAGGCTGTATTCTGGGTTCAGATTCTAGTTATACAGGTGTGTTCACTTAGAGAAGACTCACTAAGCTGAACACTTAGGACTTGGGCACTTCTTTACACTTTAATGAAGAATTTAAAAACGTGTACTCAGGGTGCCTAGGTGGCACAGTCAATTAAGCGTCCAACTCCTGGTGTCCGCTCAGGTTATGATCTCAGGGTCGTGAGATCAAGCCCCGCGTTGGGCTCTGAGCTCAGCATGGGATCTGCTTCAGATTCTCTCTCCCTCTCCCTGTCCCTCCTGCTCATGCTCAGTCACTCTAAAATAAAAAAATCTTGTTATTGTTTATTTTTTTAATTTCTTTTCATTTTTTTTTTAAATTTTATTTATTTATTTGACAGAAAAATAGCACAAGTAAGCAGAGCGGCAGGCAGAGGGAGAAAGAAGTAGGCTCTCTGCTGAGCAGGGAGCCTGATGCGGGACTCGATCCCAGGACCCTGGAATCATGACCTGAACCGAAGGCAGCAGCTTAACCAACTGAGCTACCCAGGTGCCCCTGTTATTGTTTTTTAAAGATTTTATTTATGTATTTGGCAAAAAGAGAGCAAGAGAGGGAACACAAGAAGGGGAAGCAGGAGAGGGAAAGCAGGCTTCCCGCCAAGGAGCTTGATCCCAGGACCTTGGGATCATGATGTGAGCTAAGGAAGATGCTTAACAACTGAGCCATTCAGGTACTCCTGAAATAAATAAATCTTAAAAAAAATAAATATATACATGTATGTACTTAGCAGGTGCTGACCATGTGCTGGGCACAGAGGACACCACAGGGAGAAGTCACCACCACCCCTGCTCCCTGCCCCCCAGATCTGCCACCATGGAGGCAGGCAGAGCAGGGCCAGCAAGGGTTAGAATCAGTGCTGAGCGTGGCTTTCCCAACTTGTGTCAAATTGCAAACAAGTTCCTTGTAGCCTGGCCTTTCCTAGCGCCACCACCCAATGGACCAGCAATGCTGTAAAGCATCATGGTGACGGGAACACTCATAGTGCCATCAGCTCCCAGGACCGCATGGCACCATGGCTGGACAGCTTGGCCAGGCGCACACACTCAGCCTCCATCTATCTCCTAGATGGTAGGCCGGACAAGGCCAACATGGCAGGCTGCTGGCATTAACCAGACATTAAGAACGCCAGTCTTGGGGAAGCTGGGTGGCTCGGTAGGTTAAAACCTCTGCCTTTGGCTCAGGTCATGATCCCAGGGCCCTGGAATCGAGACCTACATCGGGCTCTCTGCTCGGTGGAGAGCCTGCTTCCTCCTCTACCTCTCTGCCTGCCTCTCTGCCTACTTGTGATCTCTGTCAAATAAATAAATAAATAAATAAATAATCTTTTTTTAAAAATGAAGGAAAAAAGCAAGCCAGTCTCAGGGGGCGCCTGGGTGGCTCAGTTAAACATCTGCCTCCGATTCACGACCCTGTCACGATCCCAGGGTCCTGCAATCAACCCCCCGCATCAGGCTCCCTGCTCGGCAGTGGATCCCTCCCTGCTCCCACTCCTCCTGCTTCTATTCCCTCTCTCTGTCAAATAAATAAAAATCTTTAAAAAAAAAAAAAAAAAAAAAGGAATGCCAGTCTCAGGACCCCTTATACGACCTAAAAAGTTGAGGAATCCAAGCAGCTACCATTTCCATAGTTTACATCTAGTGACATTTACTACATTTTAAACCCAGAAACATAAAATACTTATGAATTCCTTTAAAAATAAACATATCAGCGAAAATTTTTAATGAAAAGTAGTATTTCCCACTAAAATATACATCTCGAGTTTCTACGACTCAGCTGTGGCTGACTGCTTCTGTGCTCAGTCTCCCATCAGCCCTCGCAGGACAATCGGACCTCACAGATGGACAGAACTGGAAAAGGGAAGAATGTTTTATAACTTTCCCCACAACCATGGGATTCTGCCTGACTCCACACCAAAGCTGCATAGGAGGTCACCCTGCAGGTTGGTGATGATGGCTTTTCTCCTCTGCCTGCCCTTGGGATGGCCTCTGACTTTGTAACATCCTTGTGGGCCATCAGAATGGGACGTACTTGTTCACCAAGTCAGAGCTCCCAAAGACTCACACACTTCACAGACACTTGTCACTACCACAGATCTCATCAGAAAAGCCACTCGACATTGGAGAGACTCGGTCGGCCCAGATCAGGGACATGAGTTTTCCAAAATTCTGCTTTTCATTTTGAGTCCTCAGGTTTTATCACTGGAGATAAATATTGTCAATTGTTTTCCTTGAAGCCACAGGCTGACTCACTTTGATCGTTTCTGGGAAAGAACCTGCTGAACACCCCAGTCTGAATGACCGACCATACTGTGTCCCTGAGTCCTTTTACAAACACCTACCATACCTGCCAAGGGTCTTAGAAGAGCTCCCGACCTCGACACGCACAGGGTCATATGGACGCACACAAAGTGAGTATGCGTCACTGAGGCATTCAGGGTCTTGCCTGCTGCGAGCACGTGGCGGGGGCGACACACGGCAGTCTGGCAGCACTGTCCCACTCATGCCAAGGCACCAGCCAGCAGCCCTCCAGGGTCGCCTCTGCACCCTCAGCACGAGCGTCCTCATGGCAAAAGGGCACACGATGCCTCAGTATTATCACGAGGGTAGTTCTGACCTCCGTCCTGTGAAGCCCCAGGGCTCGGGTTTCGAGAACAACGGGGTTAAGGAGTGGGAGGAACAGTCAGTTCTGCCACCTCCCGTTCTGTCCGCTGTCTGATAAGCCCCCGGTCCGAATTCTCAGGTAGTGACTCTGCATTTTACCAGGTCAAGCTCCCCCTTGGCCACATGCCAAGGATGTCCCACACTCCAGGGTGGACACGCCATCCCGCAGACCACTGTACCTCTCTGAGGTGCCCCTTACACACGAGTGATCACCACATAAGGCCACTTAGGCAGTGACAACAGGTGTCATCTCGCCAGGCTGAGTTCCCTCCAGCCCCCCACTGCGGGCTGAGCACTACCTGCAGTGACGCCGTTCTGGAGGGAGCCCTCGTAGAAGATGTTGGAAGGGAAGGCGCTGAGCGCGGGGTGCATCCGGTACTGGACCTGCAGGCGGATGGGGCGGATGCCCAGCACCACCAGGCGCTCGAAGAGCGACTGAGACAGTCCCGCCTTGGCCGCTTTCTTGCACATCACCACAGGGCCCAGCTGGCAGTGGTCGCCCACGAGGATGAGCTGTGGCGAGAGGCCCACACAGGTGAGGAGCTCAAGTATGAAACAGGAGACGTCCGTGTAGGGGGGCACGAAAGGGCCCTGGTGCTCTACGACCACCCAGTCACGTGGGACTCAAGCAGTAAGAGCCAACCAGCATGGGAAACCACCCCCACATCCAGGTATCCAGCTTTCCCAAACAAGCTTGGTCACATCACTTCTCTTTTACGAAAGACCTCCGTTAGCATGGCAACAGCGTCTGTCGTAAAAGCAAAAATCTTATGATTTCTTTTGGTTGTCAGAAACAGATACTACCAGAGGTCTTCTGTAAAAGCAAAGCCGTGTAATACGAATTTTCAGAGAGCAGGGATCTTCTTCGCTTTATCCCATTCTAGCTTGTGAGAGGTTTCAAGGCAGTGCTTTACTGCTGGATAGCAGGGGAAACCGAAACATGGAACAGACTTGCACTCAGGACCCACAAGAGATGGGGGAACCCATCCTTCCAAGAACCCCTCAGTAAGCCTGCTGGGCACCCCTCTGCTCTGCCAAGACATCACACAGCACTACAGAGCATTACCAAAAACAAACCCCCAGCGCTGAGAATGACACAGAACTGGAAAGAGAGAACACACACTGGTTTTCAAACAGGACGACAGGGAATGGCCCACCTGCTTGGCGCCAAGGACCACAGGGACCATGCACTCTGGTTCAGTGGCCTGGGTGCTCTCGTCAATTAAAATGGAGCGGAACTGCATCTTGGCGAGCCTCGGGTCCCCTGCACCCACACACGTGCAGCAGATGACATCTGCGTTCTGAAGACGAGAGCAGGCAAAACATCAGGGAACCTGCATGGTAAATGCTACCAGGTCCCCAAGGGCAGGTGGGACAGGGCACTGCTTTGCGCCCTCCCTGACACCTACGGAAACAGGCCGCTGTCCCACCTGGACAATATCTACATCCAGGCTGTAGTGGCACTACCTTCTGAGACCCTAACTGATCTAGCTTCATCACGAAAACCTCTCAACACAGATGTAGTTCTGTGCCTCAAGACAGCCTCCGAGAGGCAGTGCTGAGCCGGGGAAACCTTTCTTGGTTTGTTATAAAAGAGCAGAGAGTGTTCCAGACCCACCTACAGGCCAAGATGTGAAACCACTGAGAAGGCAAACGTGGGAGGTATCAACGTTTTCTCAAAAGCAAAATAAACTGCCGTAAAGGCGCCATGGTCTGCCCGGCACACTGAAACAGGTCCCACAGCCAAACAGAACCGAGGCCCAGTGGTTAAGAGCTCACCATGAGCAGCTCCCTCTCGGCGGTGCGCTTCAGGGCCCGGTACCGCTTCTCGTCAGCAGAAGACAGCTCCCCCGTCTCGTCCTTCAGCTGCTGCAGCTTCTGCAGCTCCGGCATGCTGGAAGCACCGTGACACGTCAGCAGGCAGGGGAGCCAGGTGTCGCCAGGGACCACGCCAGGGACCGCGCCCAGGACACGTGCCACGCTTGAGGCAGGCTACCCCACACCCACCTATCCATGTTCCTGATCTGGTTGTGCAGGGCCAGGAAGGACACTGGGGAGTCAATGGCCTCACGGCTCTTGGCGCAAAGCCGCACGACCTTCAGCCCAGTCTGGTGGATCTTCTCAGTCAGCTGGTCCACAGCTATGTTACTTGGAGCACAGACGAGCACGGGCCTTCAACACAAGGTGAACAAATGTCTCAGAGCTCAGCCAGAGGAAATTCAGGAAATGCTAACTGCTAAGACTGTTTTTCTGACTCCCAGACAGTGGAGTCCCCCAACTCGTGACCTAAGACTAAAGCCAGGAGTGAACAAAGCTGAAGAAGCAAAAAATCTAACCGGTCTGGAGCTTCCAGCTCCCACCTGGTTGACATTCTCATGTGCAGCTACGCTACTAACGGAATCCTGCATCCCTACCCCCGCCGGCACCATAAAGACTCTCGAAGCTCCGTGATACGTACAGGCCCAACACCTGCTGTCCCACCATGGCCCTTAATGGAGCAGCAGGCTTGCTTGGGAAGAGCAACTACAGAGGCCAGATCTCATACAAATAACGTAAAACCCAGCGTGCCAGGTAACAGGGGCCCCCAGATGTCCTGGCAGACAGGTCTCTCTCTTCCCACCTTGGGCTACCCCGAGTCCTACCCATTGCCCTGCCGAGCGAGGTGGTAGACGATGGTGGCAGAGGTCACTGTCTTCCCTGTGCCTGGTGGTCCCTGGATCAAACTCAGCGGTCTCTGCAGCACAGTCTTGACAGCATAAACCTTCAGATAACAGGCAGTCGTGAGGTGGCAGCCGGACCCGGGGAGTGGTGGGAACGCCCGCCCCAGCAGGCCCTGCCGGCTGGGCCCGTACTGCGCCGCGCCCCGGGGCAGGTGGGCACCTGGGAGTGGTTGAGGTCGGGGAGCCCCTGTGCCGTGAAGCGCTTGGGCAGCTGGCACTTGATGATCACGTCCTCCACCTCATGCCCGAGCAGCTTATGGTAGATGTAGCCCGAGACAGACGTCTCATCCACGGCAAACGTTTTCAATGCACTCTGCATCCTGGAAGGAGAACTCGAGGTCGGGGATGCGCACAACACAGTCCTCGCAGACAAGGACGATCACTCAGACGCTGGAGGCAGAAGCCACGCCCTGGGCCAGGCATGGAAGCAGAGCCAGCAGAGCCTGCAGGGCCAAGGCACACGTACCTATCGAATGAGGTGGACTTCCACACAAAATCCACCTGGAAGTTATGCGTCACCTCCACAGGCGCACCCACACTGCTCCGAAGCTCAATGGCTATCTCATCGCCATAATCTGTGCCACTGAGTTAAGTTTCGTCGTTGTCAAAAGCTGGGTTTACCTTTCTGAGGAGCCTTCACTGGGTTACCGGGGAGAAAGAGCCTCCTCTGTGCCAAACATTAGCAGACACAGCCCGCCCGGCCCACCCTCACCAGCAGACGCCACAGTGGGGTCCAGGCCCCCCCACCGCCAGCTCCGCGCCCTCCCTGTGAGCACCAGGGCAGTGCCCAGCATGAAGCAGCTGCATCCCAGCCAGGGTTCCAACTGAGCCTCCAGAGCCTTGGGGCGCAGAGCTGGACACATCCCCACAGCACATCTGAAGCAAGGACTCAGTGGCAAACACCAGTCAGAGGGGCCCCCCCCAGAGCCAAGGCCGCCTACGATGCCCTTTCCTCCACCTACGGCGACCCCCATGCAGGCCACCTGTGCTCAGGACAAGCTCACCCATCTGTACGCAAAGGATACTATCAGGGACCTTGATGACGTGGCCGATCCCTTTCCACAGGGGTGCCAGATCCCCTTTGTACCTCAGGCATATCTCATCCCCCTGCATGAGCCGCATGTCTTACAGAGAAAACACAGCAAGAAAGTTAGCGTTTTCAACACGTGCCGAGGCTGCCACCATAAAGAGTTCAAATTAAGGGACACTTTACAAGGGAGAAACTAGGAATTTTATGCTACTTATGGTCACAAATATTTTAAAACTTAAAATCACCTCTTAACCAAATTATGACTAAATCCTCATTACCAGAGTCAGTCTTGGGCAAAGTGAAGTAGGCGATTCTCTTCTTGTTAAGGCCCAGGTCCCACCTGACCGTGATGTTATCTTGAGTCTGAGCACATGAAAAATAAGAGCCCTGTTAGCCTGAGACACAGACACGGGCCTGGACTCCTCGTGTCTGGGTTTCCACAGCTGCGCGCCCTGCGGCGCCCTCACGAACCACGATGTCAGGGTGCTGCGTGCAGCAGCCAACCGCCTGCAACACCAGCGAGGGCGCGTCCGGGACAGAAGCCATGAGGACCCCCAGAACCCGCTCCAGACGACCAGGAGACCCCCACACGACGGCTGCTCTTGGAGGCGGCTTCTCTGTGAACTGCAGAGGGAGAAGAAGCCGGCGGCCGATCCTCGGAGCTCCCGCTTCCTACACGTGCTCTTCATGAGACCGGTGCCAGGAGTGCCCTCGGCATGCCACGGGCTCCTCGGCCCGGGCTCTTGCAGCCGTGGGCAAAGGCCGCAACCCTGACTGTGAGGGATTTTGGCTGGATTTTAAATCAGAAAACACTCAGGCCGGTGTTTAGCTCCGAGCAACTAGGCATCAGCCCAAGGGTCGCTCCCTCGCCTGCCCTCAATCCACTGTCCGTCTCCGGGCACTGCGCCTCGGCCCACGTCAGCATCCGCCGTTTGCAGAGGAAACCGCCCTCCCCAGACCTTAGGAGAGATGCTGTGTTAAATGACCGAAACCCTCCTGCACACACCACATCACCTGGGACTCTTTCAGTTTCTTATCGTAGTCGGCCTCCAACTTGACCAGAGGCCCGAATATGTTCTGGTACTGGTAGGCATCCTCATACCGCAGGAGCACGTGCTGCGGCTCCTCGTCCACACCTGGCTTCTCCAGGTCCTCCAAGGTGGCAGAAGGATTTTCCTAGAAGACAAGCATGGCGCCTGTTCTTCCCCATTTTTGCCTATATATGAAAGGAACTACAGGCAGGCTCACTAGTCCCTAGAAGAGCAAGGCCTATCCGTCACCTGTCTGAACAAGCTCATGGCGGCATTGTACAGAGGGCACCATTGTCCGTGGCATCCACCCCATGAGAAGAGTCCTCATATGGGGAAGTGTACGGGGCACAGGGACACAGACACTGGCCTGGGTCTCTGCACACCCTTCAGTCGTTGCCATTGCCGTTAACCCTCCCCCTGCCCAGGGCTACACCAGTAGGGTAAATATTGGTGATGTGACCCCAGGGACACAGCCTGACACGCCTAGACCATCAAATGGCTACGTTCCCCAACAAACGCCTAGCCCCTGAACCAGGAGAGAGAATACCACTTTTGGGCTGCCGGAAGACCACTAGTTCTCTAACTGTGTAAACAAAAGGGGAGGCCCTTCTTCTTCCCCCAGCCCTTCAGTTTCCTCCTGACCCTGTGCTGCACCAATAGGGGTGACACACACTCTTCTCTGGCAGGGACAGAACAGTATCTGGGCTGTGTAGCTATAAACAGGAAAAGTCAAAGAGTTCTGGGGAGCCTGGGTGGCTCAGTCGGTTAAGCGTCTGCCTTCGACTCAGGTCATGATTCTGGGGTCTTGGGATCGAGTCCCACATGAGGCTCGCCGCTTAGTGGGGAGTCTACTTCTCCCTCTTCCCCTCCCCTCTGCTTGTGATCTCTCTAATAAATAAAATCTTAAAAAAAAAAAAAGGGAGCGCCTGGGTGGCTCAGTGGTTAAAAAAGCCTCTGTCTTCAGCCTGAGTCGTGATCTTGGGGTCCTGGGATTGAGCTCAGAGTCAGGCTCTCTGCTCAGCAGGGAGCCTGCTTCCCGCCCCCACCGCCTGCCACTTTGCCTACTTGTGATCTCTGTCAAATAAATAAATAAAATCTTTAAAAAAAAAAAAAAAAAAAAAAGTTCTGGTCATCCAAAAATCGAAGCAGAAAGGTACCTTGCTAGAGACACTTGAGAAATATTCTGACTTGCACTTGAAGTGAAAATAAATTCACATTTAAGATTTTGGATTATGGGGCGCCTGGGTGGCTCAGTGGGTTAAGATTTTGGATTATACAGGCAATTAAAATTTATAGCCCAATTACTAAAACTTTATCATAAAAGCTGAACAGTCAACCAGAGAAGGGCTTCCCTAGAGACCTGGGTCTGTCGGGCAGGGCAGACACCCCACCACCCAACCAGGAAGTCCCTCCCCTCTGCTCATCCAGCCGTTGTGGGCCCTGCCTCTCTGACCTTTGTGACCTGGACCCCTTTTCCCCCGAACATTCACCCCTGGTCCGGGGTCACCCTGGCTCAGAAGACACGTTACAGGCCCAACAAGGTCTCCCAGCACCCTCACAGTCCTGTCTCCCCAGGCCCGGCTCCCCCTGACATGTGCACCCACAGCCGCCCAGGGCCAGTTCTGCTCTCCCTCTTCCTCTGCAATAAGAGAAAAAATTCCAACAACCAGAGTCACCCTTTCCCAGAGGCCCAGCAGAAGGTGCCTGTGGGATTCCACCAAAGGGCCATTCCAGGTAGAGACTGTAGTCTCTCCCTCAAGTTGCTTCCGGAATCTCCTGTTCCAGAAACACTCCCAGCAGCTCTCCCTGGACAAGAACCACGCTGGGGCGGTTTTGCGTTCTCAGCAGGCCCTCACCTTCCAGAGCTCTTCCAGCTTGTTGATCTGCTGGGCGGTGATCTGCCGGGCCCGCAGCTGTTCCTGCTCAGAAGGGATCTTGACCAGCCAAGAGAGGAAGCAGCGGTCCTGGATCAGGGGCTGCCACTGGGAGCTGTCCCAGTTGATGTCCTTGAGGCTGCTCTGACTGGCGCAGGGCTGCCTACAGAAACACCGAGGGCAGGAAGAGCCCAGGTGAGGATGACCTCCACCCACAAAGCTTACCTTTCATCCCAAAGTGACGTTCCCTACAACTTACTATGTGATCGTATTACCTTAAATTGTTAGTAATACATTGCCTCTCTCCATGCACTTGAGCTCTGAACTCTCAAAACTCTTAACACTGTTGTTACAGAATTCTTTTTATGATTTAACCAGAACACACCCCAGAAGAGTTACTCAGCATTCCCAGTTCTCTAACTAGCCCCAGCCCCCAAATATCCTCACACCTCTCCGCCCACTGGGGCTGAGCGCCCCCCATCACCTGCACAGCAGCACCACTACTGAGTCGGCCTTGGCAGGGATGAAGCCGAGGAGGAAGACATTGCGGCAGCCGCAGTTGTAACACTCCAGAACTGTCTCCCCCAGGGGCCCATCCTTGTGCAGAGTCACCTCTTTGCATTTTGCCCTCACAAGGTGATTTACAATGTGGCTGAAACCAGGAAATGATAAATAGTTAACACCCAAAGTTTGGCTTTTCACCACTTCCAATTTTCGAGCCCCCCGTTAAAAGTTCCGGTACCGTTCACAGTCCATTAGCAGGGGCGGTCACACCTCATCCATCTGGCGTCCCAGGGGACCAGCCCGCCCCTGAACTGGCTCCCCACTGAGCGCAAAAATCAATCCGACTTGAACAGCCTTTAAGGAAAACTTTCCTAACGTGTTTCACATAGTTCCTGCTCTTTTTTTTTAGTTCCTGCTTTCTGAAATCCTCTGTACAGGGCCTGAATGAACCTATGGCTGGGGCCAAGGCTGCTGTCCCAGAGAGGCAAGAGGCCTGCCCCTTCCACGGCTCCTCTCGGCCTGCTGAGGCTTCTCGGTGGCTGCTGCTTTCCATCGCTTCTCCGGGTCCCTGTGCCTGCTTCCAGGAGCAACAGCCCCTCCTAACTTGCTGCAGGCCAGGAAACTTGATAACCAAACATACTAGAAACCTGAGGGCAGTAAAAAATATAGAGCAGCGGGGCTCAGGGCTACTCTCAGGAAGCACAGGGCCGCTCTGAACCGTCTGAAACCACGCTGTCCCAGCTCCTTCCTTGCTGCCGCGTGGCCAGGATTCTGCTGTTCCTCCCATTTCCGGGACACAGCTCACCGACACCCAGGGCTTGTGAACTCCACCTAAGACAAGCCGGCCTCGCCTGGGGTCCACGCGCGGTACATGGCTCTGCCTTAGTCTCTCCCACCTACCTACAGCCTTGCTGCGGGTCTGTCAGATGCCGCCTGGCCGCACCTCGGGGAAACCCCTGCTGTTGCAAGCTTCGGCTCAGGCTCCACATTCTAACCCTCTCTGGCCTGTTCTAGCCCAGGAAGCCAGTCAGATTATCTAACCAGCTGTCACCACTCTCTGTACCCACAGAGCACCCACTCCTCCTAAGCTGTCACAACTGGGCATTTTACCAGACTGACTTCCTCCTGTCTTTTCTACACCCACCTCACCCCATTATATTGGAAGCTCCCTGAAGGCAAGTGGCTGCCCCATCATTTCTACCATATGGCCTCATGCAAACACTCAGTGCTGGCTGATGGAGTCTGTTTTCTCTTAGAGGCCTTTCACTAACTTCCCTGATCTTGGCTCTGCTGACCGCAAGATGGGGTTGCCAGCTAAGAAGTTTTATTTAATTACTTTTCCTGAAGGAGAGAAACTAATGCAACCATAGTAATGATGAAATTACCCAGAACATTCTGAAAATGGGACATGAATCTGGTCACCCTGAAGATGCTTTTTCTTTCAAATCTTTAGAATTAAACACCAGCCCATTTTGCCTCACCCAGAATCCCACAGTTTGCATCGCTAACTCTAAGACAACTCGAGATCTGACCACTGTGTCCTCAGGCAGCACAAGATGGTGAGCCCTGGCATGCAGCTGTGGAAGACACAGCAAGGGTGGGGGCTCTGTGCAAATAAACCTGCCTATGGGCTTTTGTCACTGTATGTCTCCAAAACACGAACCCCAGAAGATGCTGTTTTCTTGCTAGTGGCCTGGAGCCCTACAAGACTCTTCTCTGCTTCTCTGTGACAGTAGTGTGAGCTGTCACACAGCACGGCAGCTCTGGAGGAGCCACCAGGACTGGATTCTGTGCTGGAATCCAAGCACCAGCACAAAACTGGTCTCACCCCAAACACAAAACACAAAACAAGAGACCCAGTCACAGCTGCTGCTGATCAACAGCAGGAAGGGAAGCCCAGAGACTATAGTCAAGTGAACTTAATTTAATCCGATGATTCAGGATCTGGCCCGTATTAGCCTCAGGACTGCTCCGATGAGCTAAGGCCAGAGGGAGGCTTCTCAGGAAGCGGCTCCCATGGATGCCCATTACTGTCCTGGGAACATCCTCCCCAGGCACCCAGTAATGAAGATGAATGGGTGTGCCAGGAGCTCATCTTGCAGAAAAATATAAATAAAAACTGGGAATGAGAATTAAGCCAACCCTACTTGCATAATAAAAGAACCACAGAGAATAAATCAAGGGTAAATACATTAAGGCATTCACACACCACCATCTGTTTCAAGTTAAACCAGTCACAGCGGAGGGAAAAAACCAGGTTTGTTAGCGTGATTTTATATTGTGCTTTTGCTTCAACATTTCCATAATTTACACACAAATCTGAGCACAGCACTGATTAAAGACACATGCGGGGTCTGATTATCTACCTGCCAGAAGTATTTCCACGCCCGTTACAGAACCACTTCTTGCTGGTGTTACAGTAAACCACGCAAGCAGGATCGTGTATTCCGCAGTAACTAAAAAGTCAAAACATCAACAGTTAAAGCTGGAAGGTCTCTCTCTGGTTTTAATTTGGCAGGATGTAAAATTCTTTCCTCTTACAACATTTTTAAATTTTTCATTAAACACATACTCAAACCCAACGATCCCACTAGCAAAATCCAATCAGTTAACTGCAGAGGCGTCCTGATCTTGCAAATGCAGGGAAGGGGTACAGGGTGCTGTGGGGCTTCCCGAGAGAGAGGCCCTAGGAAACAGCAAAGCCTCTGCCAGGTGGGGGATGAGAGCTGTAGAAGGTGCCAGGGGAACCCAACAGCAGAGGTCTGACGCCCCGAAGCAACCCCTAGCTACCCCACCTTGGACTTAAGTTTCAGGAGCCCTGACTTAGAAGCAGGGAAATCAGCATCCCTGGCTCTGGGCACACAGAGTTAAGCCCGGACCACACTGCATTCACAAGACGCTCCACTTCCCGGCAGAGGGCGCCATGCTCCTGGGAACACTCCGCTCAGACCCAGCAGCAGAGGGTCACCGGGTGCAGGTTGCAGCCTGAGCTCAAGCTTGCAAGGAGCACCTCGTGAGAGCCCCCAGCCTCATTCTTCTGAAAACCAACAAACACATCAAAAACAAAAACCGGCTCACCACAGAATTCTATATGTGTATGAAGCCAAGCCTCAGTCTCAAACTAGAATGTGCTCCAGCCAAGAACCTTCCCTCCAACCCCCCACACCATGGGGACAGCTGGGTGGGTAAGGGCATATGCAAACTTTAAGCACCTGCAGCTTTACCAGAACCACTTCACCGGCAAATGTGTAGATAACAGGAACACGAGAACATCATTAACACATACGAGAAAACATTTGTAAACAAGTAAGAAAAGAGCCAAAATAAAGTTAAAAACAAAAACCCAAAATAAAGTTTAAAAAAAAAATGTCTCCCGACAAAGCAGGGGATGGAGCAGCACTCTGTCCTGTGGTGGGTGCAACCTTCCGAGGAGCAGCGGCCTGGGAGGTTGGCAAGACAGTGACATGGCTCAGGCCCAGAGAGGCCCTGACTGGCCAAGTGCCCTGAACAAGATCAATTCCTCTCTTTTGGTTTCAATTTCCTTGTGTATGTGTAACAAAAAACTAAACAAAGTCTCATCTTATGGGTCCAAATACAAGGGATAGGTCCTGCTCTAGGTGAGAATTCCAAATTTGGTCAACAAGCAGTTCTAGCCACTGGCTATTTAATACCAACTTTTTGGGAATTTTGAACTCATCAGAGAGGCAGATATTTTAAAGTATCCTACAATCACCTATTTGTAAAAGAAATCTTAGCTGCTGTTTTTACTCTCTAAACCCAAGTCCTCACCAAATGTAAGTTCATTTCGAATGAGTGAGTGGGACAGGTACTGGGACCCACCAGGACCTGACAGAAGGCCTCTGGGTGAATCGGGTATCAGAGAGGGCTGATCCCACCCTCCCGCCCAGTAACAAGGACTATGTATACACTGGCCTGAAGAACCTTCTTATTTTGGACTAACAAATGTCACAATCCATCATCTTACATGGGCTTCCAAAGCCGGCAAACCCACTCAGAATGCAAGAGCTCTGGGACGTGAGTCCGTGCCTCCGCCATCGGCACTTACCTGCAGGCATGTACAGGGAGATCCTTAGTGTAATAGGTATCCTCCTCATCTTCTTCGAAGTTCAACTCAGCCAACAACTGGCTGGTCTTGGCCACGCTGTCATCCACGGCCCCATTCTGCAGAATGCCCTCTGGTCCACCGACCTACAGCAGAACAGCAGCATCACCATGCAAGGCTGCAGCTCTCCATCCCTTAGACCAGGCCCACAGCTTCCCCCCCGCCCCGGAATGAGCAGCCATGACGACCTTCCCATGAAGCGCTGGCCCGCTCTCCACCTTGAGAGAGTTCAGCTTCTTCTGAATGAACTTTTCACACTCTCCCACCTCCCTATTAAACCCACCTGGCCAAAAACAGGGTGCTGGTGGCCTAGGTCATCCACCCTGCCTCCTGCATATCCAGGTCCAACCCCACCTGGTCACAGAGCCATGACCAAACCAGGATGCTGAAGATGATGCTTTGTTCCCATGACAGGGGGCCGCAAGGAGCAAGATGACTTTACACAAAGCAGTTGCAATCCCCTCTGGGGACAGCTGCACAAGGTCAGGCCACAAGGCCTGGAATCCCACCAGAGTGAAGGTTCCCACCAAAGCCTAAGCCAGAAGAAAAGGCTGTGTCCACTGAAAATGTGAGAGAGCAGTTCACCCGTTAGTCAACACACTTCCTCCGCTGCCAGCTTCCCTTTCCAGAGAGCAGACCGTCTTCATTATGAATTAGAAGTTCAATGTTTAGGATTACCCTCTGAACTCAGGCTATATCCTTACTACGCATATTACCTTTTATATGTTACAATAGCAAAAACGTACGAACAGGCAACTTTAACAAGCAGCCATGAATTTCACAGGCACTTCTGCTGAGCTCACATGTCCATTCAGAGGCACACAGACTCAGTTCGCAGTAACAGGCATTCCTAAAGCCATCTCGAGGAACCCTGGGTGGCAGTCAACAGTCCTTGTTATCTCCCCCCTCCTGTGGGGATGACACATCTCCCACATGAGGCTGGGTCAGGCAGCAAGGGCATGGAGTGGTGACAAGGACAGGGAGGAATGACAGGAGCCCCAGGGCAGGCGCCAGGTTTCTCTGAACTGTGGGAGAGGATCAGACACCAGCCCCCCTCCCTCCAAGAGCCCCTGCCACCTTGAGCCATGCCGTGTGGGCAGCTCAGGACAGTGCAGCTCCGTCCAGCAGTGCCCACAGGGCCTTTCCCTCTCCACTGCTCCAGTCAAGTCACCTCTAAGATTCTAAAGACAGCAGTTCGGGGACACCTAAGGGGCTCAGTCAGTTGAGCCTTGGATTCTTGGTTTTAGCTCAGGTCATGATCTCAAGGTCATGGGATCAAGCCTGTGCTTCTGGGCTGCATGCTGCTGAGTCTTCTTGGGATTCCTTCCCTCTTCCTCTCCCTCCCCCTTTGCCCCCTGCCACTCACACACTTGCACTCTAATAAATAAGAAAATAAAATCTTAAAAAAAAAAAAATAAATAAAGACAGCAGTTCATTTGGGGATGGAGAGGGGGCAGGTGGGAATGGAGGGGGTGTTGCCCCCTAGGGGGCATTCTGGAAATTGCAGTGGTGAATTTGGGTTAAGTAGGGGGTCAACATCTTTGTCTATTATGGTCTCCGCCCAGACCAGAACCCCATTTCACAGCTTCTACCACTACTTTAACATGCTTTTTTCATGTAGGCAACAACTAGGTTAAATGGAAGAAAACTACACTTTGTTTGAAAAAAAGAAAAAAAAAGAAAAAGAAAAATCAAAATCAACTTTTGAATTTTAATGCAAAGATGGTGCTGTAACATAATTACAAGCACTTCTTTGGGAATCCCTGATCTCTTTTTAAAACTGTGTGCAAACCACTGTAACCACTTTTTTTTTTTAAAGATTTTATTTATTTATTTCTCAGAGTGAGCACAGGCAGAGTGGCAGGCAGAGGCAGAGGGAGAAGCAGGCTCTCCGCTGAGCAAGGAACCTGATGCAGGACTCGATCCCAGGATGCTGGGATCATGACCTGAGCCGAAGGCAGCCGCTTAACCAACTGAGCCACCCAGGAGTCCCAACTATAACCACTTTTAAGTGCACAGCTCAGTGGCATTAAGTACATTCATATTATTCTGCAACCATCATCACCATCCATCTCCAGCACTTTTCCATCTGCCCAATTTTCATCTGTTCCCATTAAACACCAGCTCCTCATTCCCCTCCCCTAGCCCCCGGAGCCCACCATTCTAACTTCTGTCTCTGTGAATCTGAATACCCTAGAGACACCATATAAATGTCTCATAGTTTGTCTTTTGTGACTGGCTTGTTTCAAATAGCACAATGTCCTCAACACTCATCCATGTTTTATGTAGCAGGTGTCAGAATTTCCTTTTTTAAGGCTGGGGCACCTGGGTGGCTCTGTCAGTTAAGCATCTGACTCTTGATTTCAGCTCAGGTCATGATCTTAGGGGTGTGAGATCAAGCCCCATGTCAGGCTCCGAGCTGGGTGTGCAGCCTGCTTGAGATTCTCTCTCTCTCTCTCCCTTTTCATCTTCTCCCCCCACTGCTGTACATATGTGCTCTCTCTCTCAAAAAAAAAAATAAAATAAATAAAATAATTTTTTTTCCCTTTTTAAGGCTGAGTAACATTTCACTGAATAGACACATATTTTGTTTATCCATTTATTCTTCAGTGGGCTCTTGGGTTTCTTCCACCTTTTGGCTGCTCTGAACATGGTATACAAAGACCAAGTCCCCACTTTCAATTCTTTTGGGGATATGCCCAGAAGTGGGCTTGCCACATCTTATGGTAATTCTCTGTGTAACTTTTTAAAAGAAACTGCCATAGTATTTTCCACAGAAGCTACATTATTCTCCATTCCCACCCACGGTGCACAAGGATTACAACTTCTCCACAGCCTCTTCATACCCATTATCATTTTTGTTTGTTCTTAAATAGCCATCCTAATGAATGCGAGGTGATGTCTCTTAGAGGTTTTGATGTGCATTTCTCTGATAGCGAATGAAACCGAGCATGTCTTCATCTGTTTGTTGGCCACTTGTGTATCTTCTTTGGAAAAATGAAGTCCTTTGCCCATTTTAAATCGACTTTGATTTTTTGAGTTGTGCTCTGAAATTCTGATAGTTGGCTATCACTTCAAAAAGACACCTCTCTGTTTCACAACACTTCTCCTGACACATGCAGTGGCAACGCTAGTGTGAGGCCACCCGCAGGGGCCACTCCTGGTGTGACTGGGCCCAGGCACACTCACTGGTTGGTTTTCCGAAACTCTGTAGCCCAGTTATGGCACCTGGATTTCACCTTAACGGCAGTGAAGGAAGTACACATATCACAATACAGAAGGCAGCAATTAGAAACGACATTTGTGACCCCTTAAACCCAATAAACTGGTTTATCAAGTATTTGAGGTAACAGAGTTTTTAAGAATATTATGAAACTTGAACTTCTTTTTACTTGATCTGAAACTATTCTTTCCATAGCTCTGGTAACCTGAGCTTGGATAAATGGGTATTGACACCTTCTATGACTTAACTTTGATCAGCTTTCACCTTTCCAAAGAGAAATATGCTACTTTTCCAATCTAATCTCAGCAGAAAAACTCCGTAAAACCTAGGATCAACAGAGGGCTAAGGTAGTCCAGTAAGGAATCAGCAGGCGGGACACCCCTCTCAAGCTCAAATGGTACTTACATTTTTAAATGGTTGGATTAAATAACTAATAATATCCTCAATTTTGCCTCTTGTCCCACAAAGTCTAGAATATTTACTATTTAGTCCTTTAAGAAAATGCTTACAGATTCCTTGTCTAAAACAACTCATAAAATTTTTTACCAGGCTGCGTAAGCTTTTACATATAAATAAATGCCCTTGGTGATATCTGAATATTTACTTCCCTGAAATAACAGAATTAGTACCTAGAGTAATATAGAAAAGTGCATACCACCCAGGTGCCTCTTTCAATCCACTCCTGCCCCATTTGGGCCTCAGATCCCACAGTTCACCTCCCCTCCTCAGGGGGAGGCTTGAACCAGCAGAGGACACATCCTGACCAGCCACGTGGGGAGGCTCCCTGAACCACACCACACCCCTTCCGATTAATAAGGGGCAGGAAATTTAGGTCTGCTCTCAGAACTCTTGGGAGACAACATGATACAGATATAAGGTCAGGCAGACTTTCCATACCTCTCTAAAGCTGGGGAGGCTGGAGAGAAGAGTCCAGATTTCCCAAGACCCAGCAGCCCTCTAGCCTCCTGGTTGGGAAATGTGTGCATGCGCCCCCCCCCCACACCCACTTCCAGCTCCCACTCAGCCCCACTCCTCCCCAGCTATGATCGGGCCACAATACAAACTGACTTCTACAGCTGGCTTGTTAGTTTTGCCCTCTACTCTCTGGAAAGTTTTAAGATAAACATTAACTTCAAAAATACATTTGACCTTAGAAACTGTAATTATTATTAGTTAAAGCACTAGAGTGTGCCCAGCACAGAGAAGGTCCACAACCCATGCCAGGTGACATGATGGGAGGACAGAAGGGACCTTGTCCTCTGAGGTTATCAACCTTGCACTTCCAGCCAGGAGCCCAGAGCCTGCTAGACTGAGGGACAGGACCATCCCCATCCCACCAAATGCAAAGCCTACCTCCAGGCACCACATCACTGGGAAAACGATTCCCTCTTCACCTCTGCTCTGAATACTATTTGAAGTAAACCTATGAGCTGCTGAGCTGATCAAGGCCTGCAGAGAGTCTCTGCCAGGAACCGTTTCATACAACTGACTACAGAACTCAGACTGTGTACAGCAGAGTAACAGGAAGAGAGGTCACATCAGACCCACAGAGGAAAAGCATGTAAATTCAAAAATTACTCCTAAATGTGCTGCTAAGAACTTTTAGGCTACAGATTTTTACGCCAAAAGTACTGTACCACTCAGAAAGAAATGGATCTTTCACAGTCCCTCAGTCCAAGTCTGCCAGTGCCACAGGGTCTTTGCACTCACTGTCCCTTGGCTTCTGCACAGCTGGCTCTTGGTTCTTTGGATCTCAGTGCACAGGGCTTCTCCTAGGGAGGCCTCCCTTGACCCATCTGTGGGGCCCCATAGCAAGGGTCCCTGCTATCACCCCAGCACCTAGAAAGGAGCCCACACCCCAGGAGGCCCTCATAGTGTAGGCTGTATCTTCACATCCAAAAGCCTAAAGGCTGGAATATAAAATAATTCATCAAGTATTCTTTTATCCCAAGGTTTAAATAAAGAGTGGGAAATCACCTTTCTCTCAGTGTGGCCCAAGGCAGGGGGGCAGTGGCAGAACCCCTGAGCCTCACCTCAGGAAAAGGCTAACAGAAGTTTTGGCCTCCCCCTAGCTTCGGAAAAAGTTTCAAAACTACAGAGAATGAACACCTCACACACCTATCACCTGGATCCACCAGTCACTCGCATTTTGCCATACTTGCTTTGAACACACACGTTTACCTTCCCAATCCATTTCAGAGTCACAGGCCCCAAGACAAGCACTTTCTCCACACAATCACAAGCCTCCCACTCAGGAATAATACTGATAAAACCGACAGAATACTGCTATCTAGTAAGCATAGTCACAATTCCCCAATGTCCACAAATCCTAATGTCTTTTATAGTTTTTTACATTCAAGACGTGTTGATGTCTCTTTAGCCTTCAATTCATTAGTTTTAACCACATGTAATGGCTGAGAGTTAACCATTTCTGACCCACAAAGATGATGTCACATGGTCCCACTTGAGAGAGTGGTCCCCAGGTTCTGGATGAAATCTGGATGAAAAGGATCTTCAGGGACACCTGGGTGGCTCAGTCAGTTAAGCATTTGCCTTCGGCTCAAGTCATTGCCCAGCATGGGGGCGGGGGGGGGGGTCCCCTGCTCAGCGGGGAGCCTGTTTCTCTCTCTCTCTCTCCCTTTGCCACTCCCGGTGCTTGTGCTCAGTCACTGACAAATAAATAAAATCTTAAGAAAGAAAGAAGGAAGGAAAGAAACAAAGAGGAAAGGAAAGGAAAGGGAAAAGGATCTTCACTGGCCTCTCCCTTTATAGTGGACCCTTTCTCTGGTCAGCATGCTGAGTTCAGCCCTATAGCTTATTTCAATGCTCCAAGTATCCTTGACATGTCCGAAGTATCCCCAGCTCATCCTGGGCTGCCCCTGCCTGCCCAGACCTGGGGATCACCACTCTCAAAGGAACCCACTCCACACCTGCAGGGAGCAGCCAGAGTGTGATGGGGGCTCAGTCCAAAAGCCAGGATACTTCACAGGACAATGACCCAGACTGAACCCCACCTCAGGGGTGTTAAAGGAAGAGGAAGGGGCTGCCCTGGAGAGCGAGACCAGGAGACAAGACAATCACATTAATACTGGACCTCACAAAGAACCAGACCAAGCCAAGCCATTTTCTGATTAGTGAGAATCTGACTGTGGAGATAGGGAAACCCCATGTATTAGATGATCCCAGAAAAACTACTGTCGTGCTGTTCCTCTGACAACAGCAGTGCTGTGAGAGAAAGATGCTTTTTTTTAATTTTTAAGATTTTATTTATTTATTTAACATAGACACAGCGAGAGAGGGAACACACGCAGGGGGAGTGGGAGAGGGAGAAGCAGGCTCCCTGCTGAGTAGAGAGCCCAACAGGGTGCTCAATCCCAGGACCCTGGGATCATGACCTGAGCTGAAGGCAGACACTTAACCGACTGAACCACACAGGTGCCCTGAAAGATGCCTTTCGTTTCTAGAATTGCATGCTAAATACGAGAGGTCACAATGACTGGGTATCACTAACTCCTATGGCTCAACCTCAGAAGGAAGGGTGAAATGACGAGATGGATTTGCTTTAGAAGAGAAATGGGGAGAGGAAAATCTTCACAACCGCTGAACTGAGGAAATGGGTATCAGGGTTTGTTTTACTTATAGAGAATTCATAATCAACATTTTTACACAATACAGCTGGACAAGGTGGCCTCCTGGAATCCAGGTTAACTCCGTGGAGCCACACACTCAAAAAGAGTAATGGAAAACAAGCACAGCTCTGACCAAACACCTTCCAGTCTAGGATACGGAAAGCCACCTCCCCAGATTCACGGTCATCCCGGCAGCTGAGCTCTGCGAAGAACTAAGCAGAGGGGAAGGTGCCGTCCTCAGTTGTGACAAAGGGCTGCCCACAGAGCTCAACAAGCCTCCTATGTCTAGAAGCCATCCTGGCAACAGTCTGCAGGGATCGTAGAAGCCTGGCTTGGCTTGGTAGTCCAGCTCACAAGCTGCTACCAGACCAACACATATGAATGGCACAATGACCCTTTCCCAGCCATGGGGTCCCAGGACTTAGGACCCCAGTATTTATCAGAGGTAGCAGGGTTCTGTTCTCAACAAAAGCTCCTCTGGCAAGAAGAGTTCAAAGCCCCCCCCCCACCAAGACGGGGACCCTGAGACCTGGAAAGGAACACCAAAGACTCAGCCAGACTCGCTGCCCTTCTGCACCTTCTAGGACACATTCTGTTCTGGGTCCCATTGAGCAGAGCTAGGTGTCATGACCCGTCTCTGTAGTCAGGACTACCGCGCACCACCGAAAGACCACCCTGCCACGGTGACCACCCCAACTGCCCCCCCAGCTGAGAGCCACAGCCCAGAATCTGCCCCCTCCAGCCTCTGTGTGTGCTGCCCTGGTGGGGCCTCTTGCCCCTCCTCTCAGGGCAGTGCCTCCAAAGGCTCCGCTAACCAGAAGCACCACCCCACACCTCCCATCAGAGGAGAGCCCTGCCTCACCCTTGGGGGATCCTGGGCCCTGATGAAAACCACACACAGGAACTCATGTCTGCTCTAGCCATAATTCCTTCTGAGGACTCAGGGCCAACAGGGTATCCAGTATAGCGAACCCGTCCCAGGAGGAGTGGCCACTCTGGCCACCTGGTACAGTGGTAGCTCATGCACACACACTAGCACACATGGGCAAACATCTGAGCACCAAGCCACTCAGCCTGCGCTCCCCTCTGACCTCACCCACACTCTGCTGGGTCTACCCACCATCTAAAGGCCCTTTCTCCAAGGGAAGTGAGGTCCCAGCACTTCCACAGCTCCATGAGGCCCCAGGATTCAGCCCAAGCATCTTGGCATGGCATCCGTGCCTGTGTCTGCACCCACTCTCCCTCTACATCAAGCCAAGTGTAGGGCCCCATGCTCACCCCTCTGCCTAGGAGGCATGCCTTCCTGAACAACTCAAGGACCACTACTTATAAAGGCTTTCCCTGTGCAGTGCAAACCACTCCCTTTTCTGGGTCCTCATGATCCCGAAGGTCAACTGCAGTCTGGCCAGCACCTGTCATCTCTAACCAAACAGCTACAGATGGCAAAGGATTCACTTTGACCTCCAGCCCTCACAGAGCTCAGCAAGGCAAGGAGGTAAGAACTGCTGAGAGTGGCAAGAGCCAAGGACCATGCCAAAGAGGCTGGCCTGACAGCTTGTACAGTGGAGACAAGAGTAAACATAAACGGGTATATGAGGGCACCTAGGCTCACCCTAAAAGCAGTGTGGCCAGGCTCAAGTGGAGGGCCCAGCACACAGGGCGGTGAATCTCCCCAACATGTGGCTGGGAATGGCTGAGCACAGGATCACTCCATTTCCCTACATTAGAGCCACTGAGGACACATTACAAAGATTAACAGGAGCAAAAATGAAGGAGAAGGAAAGAAAAAGAGAAGTGAAGAAGAATCAAAGACAATGAACAACTGTGGAATGATCAAACTCCCCAAATTTACTAGGAAACACTGAGTTGCACACATACAAACAAGAGACTCTACAGTATGTGATCATGCCTCAATAAAGCTATTAGAAAGATGTCTCCTTGTTGTTGTCGTTGTTGTTGCTGTGGGAGCCAGAAAGAGAACTTTTTCGGTTAATATTGATATTGTAGGGATGCCTAGGTGGCTCAGTGGGTTAAGCCTCTGCCTTCAATTCATGTCATAATCCCAGGGTCCAGGGACTGAGTCCCATATCAGGCTCTCTGCTCAGCAGGGAGTCTGCTTCCCACCCCTCCACACACCTACTTGTGATCTCTCTGTCATAAACAAATAAAATCTTTAAAAAATATATTGATATTGTACTAGTGTTAATTTTGCCTTCCATCATACTGAATCTGGGTTAAGAAATTGGGGTAAATAAAGTAAGAAGTCATTTCGCTTATGTGACTGACACATAAGCCCTTCCTCTCCCCTAATCGCCCATAGAGTTCTAACCATCTGGAAACAAACCCAAGAAATCCAATAAGGGGAAAGTGCCGGATGTACACTTGCCAGAGCTCCTGCAAGGTTATCAGCCTTTTATCTCCAATTTTCTCAAGGTGTGCTTATATCACAGCTGAACTGAGAGTTCGCGAAACCAGATGGAAAAAGTCACTCAAATTTTTAACTCACCACTTTCAGGAACCCCTGGACTGTATCAAACTCATTCCTCCTCTTCATAAGCTACATGCCAGTAAGCAGAAGATGATCTGTTTATCTAGCCGGTCATGAATATGTTAGCACGGTACCTTCCACGATGAATTCTGAAGGCAGTCACAACTATGGTTCTGAAGACCAAGTAGCAACTCTTTAGCCAAGTATCTCACTGCTTAAATAGGAAAAAGAAGCTCAGTGTATGTACTCAAGACTACAACCAATAGGGACTGGCTCAGTTCGTAGAGCAATGCTTCACCGCAGGGTCATGAGTTCAAGCCCCAAGCTGGGCACGGAGCCTACTTAGAGAAGACTACAAACGATGAGGAGCCTCTGCTGATCTGTTTACCTGCGGATGGCCGCTGGGGCTGTTTCCCATCCGGGCTCTCACGAACCAAGCAGCTATAAAGGCTCAGAGCAGCCCCATGTGTGGACAACTGCCTTAGCTTCTCTGCTGGACCAGAGGTGGGTGTGAACCATTCTACCAGCAAGGTATGAAAGTTCCAAGTGGTTTTCCATCCAGCCTTTTAAAAAATTTGAGCCACTCTTAAGAGTGGGCAGTGGTATCTCCGGGTGGTCTTCAAGTTTCACTGGGGTCTAAGTGACATACAATAAACAGTGCAGGTTTAAAGTGTACATTTTATAAACTGACATACATCAATGTATGTAAACAGCCACAATCAAGATAATGAATACATCTACCACCAAGTCCCCTTATGCCCTTTGTCATCCCTTCCTCCTTTTTTTTTCCTTCCTCCCCCAACCACTGATCTGCTTTCTATTACTACCAGTTAGCTAGCACTTTCTAGAGCTTTTTATGAACAGAATCACAGAGTATACACTTTTTTGGTCACAGTACTTTTACTCTGTGTAATTATTCTGAGGTGCAGCCACATCACTGTGTGTATCAATAGTTTGTTCGTTCTTTCTTTTTCTTTCTCTCTTTTAAAGTCAAGTAGTGTTCCCAACTCAGATTTTTACTGTAATTCCCATATTTGAAAAAAACATGACAATAGCGACCATCAAAAGGAAATATGACAACTAGACACGGCAGAAGGTTTGTAACACCAGCTATTATGCAAAGCACTTCTGAAATTACCTTTCCTGCCCTTTGAGGGGTAGGGAAATGGCCCAGGAAAGACTTAGATAAGCAAAAGAAAATGGTCCCTTGTATCTTAAGACACTTGACAGAATTATGTCAGCACTTTTCATCCCAGCAACTCAAGGGCTTTGAGAAATACCAGTTTTATTTCCTAAACAAGAATACAAATGTTCTCTGAAACAAATAATACATTATATGTTAATAAAAAAAAAAAAGAAAACAAGTGTTATTTGAATGGACTCAGAGCTCAGCAGGAGTCACCCCTGCCTGCCATTCTCCTACTCTGGCAGGGACACACATTCCGCCTCTAAACAAACTTTCAGGTAAAACCAACTAAGCAAAACTGGTATCAAATGTGGCTGCACGTTGGGAAACAGTCTGGCAGCTGCTGGAAGGGTCGCGCACAGAGGTACCACACAACCCAGCAAACTCACCTACCGCCGCACAGAAACTTGCACACGAATGTCCACAGCAGCATTACCTATAACAACTAAAGGCAGAAACAACCCAAACGGTTACCATCAGGTAAGCGGATATACAGAATGTGGTCTGTCTGTACTATGAAATATTATTCAGTCCCAGCAAGAAATGGGAGTAGATTCGTGTTACACCATGGATGAACCTTGAAACATGTTCAGTGAAAGAAGCCAGACACAGAAGACCACACATCATCATTTATATCAAATGTCCACAGTAGGTAAACCCGAGACATTAAGATTAGTGCTTGCCTTGCGTTGGAGAAGGCAGGATGAACAGGCTAAGAGGTGTGGGTTTCCTTTCAGGGTGATGAAAATGTCAAAAATTGATTATGGAGATGGCTGCACACCTGCGAATGTATTAAAAGGTACTGAACTGTACTCTCTAAATGGGCAAACCCTACAGTCTATGAATGCTATCTCAAGAAAGCTGTGAAACCAAAGTGGCTGCACAGCATTTGATAAGTCACAGCCACTCACCCAGTAAGATAAAATCAAAAGGCATTCAGAATGGGTTTTTTTTAGTCTTTCTGAAAGCCCCATCATACCATTAGCTACACAGCCAACTCCTGAGGACAAATAAGGAAAATCCCAGATGTTGTAGGCAGCCAATGCCACCAACTGGCACAGGAGATAATCAACTTTTTTCCATTTTCCAATTCTATTCAGACTTTTCTGTCCCCAAATTCAGGGCCTTCTCTTGCGATACAAAGGTAATTACTCCCATTTCCCAAACACAAAAGGTAGGCTACAGGTGAGTGGGTCATCAGAGTTAACTAAAGGCAAGGAAGGATAAACCCTTTTGATGTCATGAGAACTCAAGTGAGCTCAACTCAACATGTACTTACAGTGGAGAGTTTTAAGGGTCTTATTTTATACAGCTCAGTCAGTGTCCAGGTGCAGAAAAACAGATCATTTCAACTTAAAGGACACACCCTGCAATTAACTGCCCACAGAATGCAAGGAACAAAACTTGAAGTCAGAGCTGTTGTATTACATTAGTTACAGTTTAAAAAGAATTTCCAATAGAACAATTACCTTTCCCATTCCCGAGCTGCCATGAATCATGGCACACTGCTCAACTGAGAGCTCTTTCTCCTCAGCCTTCTAGACAAGTTATAGACAGTGCTATCTGGTCCACCTAAACATGAGTCCAGATTTCATGTATGTTTAAAAACAACAAAAATGAAACTCCTATACCCCCTTTTCACAGCTGTGGAAACAAGAGAGGTCTACAGAGTATGAAACTACAGGTGTTGTTATGAGCCTCCAACAGCTCATTGATTTCTCCAGGCAAACTCTCCCGACTCTACCTTCCTCCACCATATGTAAACCAAACTGAAAAAACATACATACTTGCACACCTGTCTCCCTGATGCTCCGCCCATCAGGCATCTATTTTTAAGGAAACTGGGGTTAGAATGAGTCAAATGTTTTCTGCTTCCATTAGGGGCTAAAAGAAAATCCAAGTGGGTGGTCTACCCACGGGAGTGACTCAGTCAACTAGAATGCAAGCCCTCCCAGAGTCTGAGCTCACTGAGGCTGAGATGGGGTGGCTCCCCTAGCCCTGACAGTGGGTCCTCATGCCAAAGGACTCCTGTGACAATGGATCCCAGCCCAAGACCCCAGCCAGTTCCCTCTGCCTCTTCAGGGCAGGGACCTAGGTTCAAGAAGGCTGAGTGTGATACTTTCCATAACACAAACCCAAACTTAAAATACTTAAGTAGCTTTCCCTAAACATTCACATCACTGAAAACAAACTGTCCCACGTGGCAGTACCATTTATGTAAAACCCACTATCTCTGCCCCACTGGAGGAAAAAACTCAAGCCTAACTTTTCCAAGGCAGGGCTGTGGAGTTACATAACAGGTCGGTTTCAGCAACAGGCAATGCAAGGGGGAAAAACAAAACGCAACCCGTCTCTCGAATAATCTCAATAGTTACCGCGTATGAGCTTCTCCACTGGAGAAAAAAATTCCGTTTCTGCTCTGGGAGCTTCGACCCTCCCCTCTCCAGCGTCCCCGAGCCCGGGTAAATTTGAACCCGTAGCTCAGCGGGCATGATTAGGGGGGTGGAGGAACCACAGGTGGGGGGTGGGGCAGGGAGGACGAATCCGCCACAAGGGGAACGGGGCAGATCACCACCCCGGGAGCCGGCTTGAGCAGGGCACGGACCCAGCAGGAGGGAAACCCGGAGACAGATCACCCCCGACCTGGCCAGGGACAGACCGAGGGCAGGTCACCTCGGACACGCCCGGAAGGGACTTCGGGCCGGTGACCTAAGACGCGGCCTGAGATGTCTTGAGCAAATCACCCGGACCGAACCTGAGCCGGACTCTAAACAGATCTACCTGGGCCCAGCTGAAGACCGAGAACCTAGGCAGGTTACTCCGGACCCGGCCGGAATGGGGGGACCCGGGGAAGGTCAGCCCGGGCCTGAGTGGTAAACCAGGGACAGGTTACTCCGGACCCGGCCAGAGTGCGGGACCCGGAGAAAGTTCCCAGGCGCCGAGGCCCGGCCCCGGCTTCCGGCGCCGCCATGTGCAGCTCACCTGCGCGTCCAGCTGTCCGGCCGCAGCTCCCGCGCCCGCGCCTACCGGGCCGCCCGCGCCACCTCCTCCGGGGCCGCCGGGGCCACCCGGGGGCGTCTGCGTCTGGCTGGGGAGAGTGAAGTCGGTGAACTCGAACTCCGAGCCCTGTGTGTCGGCGCCGAGCAGCTCGGCTTCCTCGGTGTCCAGGAAGGTGAGCGTCTGAGAACTGGGCCCGTACGCCTCCACGCTCATGGTGCCGCCGAGTAGGGCCCTCAGACCGGCTCCCCGCCGCACTCGAGCCCGCCGCCGCGCTGAGGCCTAGGCCGCAGGCTTCGGGCCGCCGCCGCCGCCGCCGCGCCCACGCTCCTAAACCGGACTGAAACGCCTGCCGCGGCGCGAGCCGGGACAAGAGCCACGCGTGCCGAGCCGCCGCTGCCGCCGAGCCCCTCACAGCCGCTTCTCCCCTCGGAGCCGCCCGCCGCTCGCAGCCCCCGGCAGGAACCGCCGCCGCCGCCGCCGTCGTGCGCGTGCGCGAGCCCGACGCCGGCGCAGGTGCGCGTGCGCGAGCCCGACGCCGGCGCAGGCGCGCGCGCTCCTCGCGGACGACTCCAACCGCGCCCGGACGCCCGCAGCGGAGCAGGCCGGCGGAACACTTAGTACGCACGCGCGGGGGGCGGGGCTTTTAACCGCCGTCTCGCCGGCGGCACGAGGACGTGGTCCCGCCCCAACCCCTGCTCAGTGGCGCTCGGCGGCGTGGCTGCGGTGGTTGCTTCCGTAGGGGCGGCGACTGTGCCTCGGGTTAATTGAGCACTATCTGGTTGATTGACAAAGGTGGTGTCGGAACACCCAGTTGAGGAGGCTTGGCAGGGACGATGTACCTCCATCTCTGAGAGAAGCTCCCTGCCTCAATTTCCCCATCTGTAAAATGGGGTTGCCTGGCACAGAACCAGTGCTCAGTATTTATTGCTTGAATAAAAGGAATGGGGATAGTCCTTAGTACGGAGCCTGGCTCAGGGTAATGGTGATTGCTGCTGCTTCCGACGATAATCATAATAATGTTAACTATTAATATAATAATTATATTAGCTATAATAACATGACATATTGTAATAATTATAACTACATAACTTTTAATCTTACTATTCAGAGGCAGTATATAACAAAGTGATTGGGAGCACTTGTGCAGTGAAATTCAGACCTGGACACCTGCCAGCTGTGTGACTTTGTACAAGTGACTTGACCTCTCTGGGCCTAGAATTTCCTTTAAGGAAATACTGTCCATTAAGATGGGATGAAGGGGGCACTTGGGTGGCTCAGTCGGTTAGGCGTATGACTTCCGCCCCAGGTCCTGATCCCTGAGTCCTGGGATCCAGCCCAGCCTCCGGCTCTCTGTTCAGTGGGGAGTCTGCTTCCCCCTCTCCATCTGCCATTCCCTGCTCCTGGTGCTCTTTCCAACTCTCTCGCTCTCTCAAATGGGTAAAATCTTAAAAAAAAAAAAAAAAAAAGATGGGATGAAGAGGGGCACCTGACTGGCTCAGTGAGTGTAGCTTGTCACTCCATCTCCTGACTGTGAGTCCGAGCCCCATGTTGGGTGTAGAGATTGCTTAAAAATAGAATCTTAAAAAAATAATATTTTAAAAAATGGGATGAAGAATACATGAACTTATTCACTACCTTAAGTATTTATAAAGGAAAATTCCACATGGACAGAGGTTGGCTTTGTTCACATCACACAGTCTTCCCCAAGGGGAGAATAATGCCATCACACAGTAAGTGTTCAGTAAAAGTTTGTCCCAAGTTCAGCTACTGATTTATGAACTTAACTTGAGGACTCAACTTCCTTTTTTTTATATAGCGACTCAGAGAACCTCCCCACCTCCGCTTCCCTTTTTGTAGCAAGATTCTGGGGCCCTCTAAATGCTTGAAGTCAGTTCACAGGGCTCCTGGGTTTGCACAGCTACACTAAAATTTCCTGATCCTATTTGGTTCCTCATTTTCCAATATTCCTGTCACTACATGATAAGAGGTTCCTTTTTCTTTCTTTACATCTTTTTCTGGCCTCTTACCATGCATTAAAATGTGGGAATATAGTAATTGAAGAATTAGGTCCCCAGGAAGTCACAGTTTAAGAAGAAATTCCAACAAACCAATGGATGGTTTCAATAAAACACAAAGCCCTCTTTGGAAAATATTCAATTAGATTGATAGAAGCATTTAAAACCCACCTACTAACACCTATCAGAGTTTTAAATGCCTCCTCCTCCCATCCTTTGACCTAGCAATTCCACTTCTAGGGATTTCCTCCTTAATTTCTACATACAGTCACATTTGCAAAATGACATTTTGGATAATACACTGAAACATTATCTATTTAACATTTAAAAAGTTGATAATGGAGAAATTGTTGGCGGGGAAGACATAGATATATAAAAAATAGCAACAGGACAGCAATAAGCCCTTATCAGTAATTACTTAAATGTAAATGGATTAAACTCTTCACATCAAAGGCAGTGATTGTCAGATGGCTTTTAAAAAAAAATGATCCAGTCCTCTCGGGGCTCAGACCTAGTTTGAGGCGACATGGCTAAATGCACCAAGAAGGTCAGAATCGTGAGCAAATACAGGACCCGTTATGGTGCCTCCCTCTGGAAGATGGTGAAGAAGATTGAGATAAGCCAGCACGCCAAGTACACTTGCTCCTTCTGTGGCAAAACCAAGATGAAAAGACGAGCTGTGGGGATCTGGCATTGTGGCTCCTGCATGAAAACCGTCTCTGGTGGCGCTTGGACCTACAACACCACTTCTTCTGTCACAGTAAAGTCTGCCATCAGAAGACTGAAGGAGTTGAAAGCCCAGTAGAAGCGCCGCTGTTTGAAACATTGCTAGCCTATAATAAATGGGTTAATTTATGTAACAAAAAAAAAAAATGATTCAGGGGTGCCTGGGTGGCTCAGTGGGTTTAGCCTCTGCCTTCGGCTCAGGTCATGGCCTCAGGGTCCTGGGATCCAGCCCCGGATCGAGCCCCATGTCGGGCTTTCTGCTCTGCAGGGAGCCTGCTTCCCCTTCTCTCTCTGCCTACTTCTGATCTCTCTCTCTCTATCTCAAATAAATAAATAAAATCTTTAAAAAAAAATGATCCAACTAGGGGTGCCTAGGTAGTTCAGTCAGTTAAGTGTTTGCCTTTGGCTCAGGTCATGATCTCAGGGTCCCTGCTTCTCCCTCTCCCTTTGCCCCTCCCCCTGCTCATGCTCTCTCTCTCTCTCTCTCTCTCTCTGTCAAATAAATAAAGTCTTTTTAAAAAATGGTCCAACTAGATGCTGTCTACAAGAGAGTCACTTTAGACTCAAAAACACAAATAGCTTGGGGCACCTGGGTGGCTCAGTGGGTTAAAGCCTCTGCCTTCAGTTCAGGTCATGATCCCGGGGTCCTGGGATCGAGCCCTGCATCGGGCTCTCTGCTCAGCAGGGAGCCTGCTTCCCCCTCTCTCTCTGCCTGTCTCTCCACCTACTTGTGATCTCTGTCTGTCAAATAAATAAATAAAATCTTAATATAAAAAAAAAACAACACAAATAGCTTGGAAGTAGAGGGATAGAAAGAGATAGTCCATGAAAACAAAAACTAAAATGAGCTGAATTGGCTATACTAATATCAGATAAAATAAATGTAAGACGAAAATTGTTAAGACAAAGAACATTATATAACTATAAATGTTTCAATGTATTAGGAAGATATAACCATTATAAACATATATGCACCTAACAACAAAGTCCCAAAATACATGAGGCGAAATGGGATAAAATTGAAAGGAGAAATAAACAATTTAACGTTAACTATGGTTTACAATAGAGAAAAGAAGTAAAAAACTTACCGGAGATTGGAATGTTAGAGTGGATTGCTGTTTAAGACCACCTTCAGAGGTTCCAGAGGACACACTTTTCTCTATGACTGTGAGAGGAGGAATTTGTGAGGGCAGGGCTTGGGGAGAGCCCCAGCATCCTTGAGATGAGCTCTCTGATCACTCATCTCTGTAGGCCAGAACTTAGAGTGGCAACTGTGGCCCCTGACTTGGGGAACCTAAATGTAATGAGAGTAATTGGACTTTGGGGTGGTAGGGGCCTGGTGGTGGCCCTCAATCACCAAAGACAAGGTAGGTGTGGTTACCATAATGGATAGCAGAGTCAAAGGAGCAATCAGAAAAGTCTGACCCACAGAATAGTGTGTGGTTTGGGCTAGTTGATCATGGTATTCCCACAGGTGAAATAGATGGGAAACTTACTAAATTCTTATTTGTTCTGTATAAGCAGAGGAGCTCTAGATCCAGTGAACAAAAGTCTAACTTGAATCATAAAAACAGAGAGTCATAGCCCCTCAATCAACTTCTAGACAGACTTGAGTCAGTTCACAAACCTAAGTCCCTTGAATAAAAGGGAGGCAGGGTCACCTTGAGGAAAGACCCCAGTATACTACTGAAAATTTATACTATCAATCTTTCTCTCAGCCTCCCCCGTGGGACCTCTGGCCGGTCCTTTACCAGGGCGACTGTGCACTGGGGAAAAGGGATTAATCAGACTTCTCAGGGATTACTGGATGCTGGCTCTATTTATTTATTTATTTATTTACTTACTTACTTATTTTAAGATTTTATTTATTTGTCAGAGAGGGAGAGCACAAGCAGGGGGAGTGGCAGGCAGAGCAGGCAGAGGAGGAAGCAGCTCCCCGCTGAGCAAGGAGTTCCATATGGGACTCGATCCCAGGACTCTGGGATCATGACCTGAGCTGAAGGAAGATGCTTAACCGACTCAGCCACCCAGGGATCCCTGGACACTGGTTCTAAACTGACACTAATTCCAGGAGACCCAAAATATCACTGTTGTCTGCCAATCAGAGTAGGGCCTTCTGGAGGTGGGTCCAGGGGTCCCCAAACCCATCCTGTGGTTGTTTCCCCAGTTCTGGAATGCACAGTTGGAATAAGTACACTTAGCAGAATCTATTGGTTCCCCGACCTGTGGAGTAAGGGTTATTATGGGGGGAGGGGGTATAGCAAAGGGAAAGCCACTAGAAATTCTTCCACCTAAGAAAATGGTAAACCAAAGCGACACTCTTGGGATTCCAGAGATCAGGGCTACAACCAAAGACTTAAAAGATACAGGGGTGGGGATTCTCACTCCATTCCCATTCAACACTTCTATGAGGCTTGTGCAGAGGACGGATGGAGCTGGGAGCATGCTGATGGATTACTACAAGCTCAACCAGGTGGTAACGCTAATTGCAGCCGCTCTACCGATGTGGTTTCACTGCTGAAGCAAATGAACACACCCCTTGGTACCTGGTGGGCAGCTCTTGGGCGGGCAAATGTCTTTTTCTCCTATCCTATCCCTAAGGCCCACCAGAAGGAGTTTGCTTCCAGCTGGCAAAGCCAGCAGTAAACCTTCCTGGTCCTATCTCAGGGCTGTACCCACTCTCCAGCCTTATGTCACAATTTAGGTATCAGGCATCCCTTCCACGAGATACCACTCAGGGCCATGACATCAGTAGCCTTATGTTGATTGAGCCTAGCAAGGAAGGAGAAAATCCTCTAGGCTTATTGGCAAGACATTCACATACAGGAAAATGGGAAGTCAATCTGACAAAATTTTAGGGACCCTCTATCTCAGTGGAATTTCTTTTTTTTTTTTTTAAGATTTTATTTATTCATCTGACAGAGATCACAAGTAGGCAGAGAGGCAGGCAGAGAGAGGGGTGGGGAAGCAGGCTCCCTGCGGAGCAGAGATCCCGATGCAGGGCTCAATCCCAGGACCCTGGGATCATGACCTGAGCCGAAGGCAGAGGCTTCAACCCACTGAGCCACCAAGGCGCCCCTCTCAGTGGAATTTCTAGAGACCCGGCAGTGTGGGGAAATGCCGAGATACCCCTTCTAAGGGGAAGGTTAAGTTGTTGCATCTGTTCCCTACCACAATCGAAAAGGAAGCACAACGCCTAACGAGCCCTTTGATTTTGGAGACAACGGATCCCTCATTGGGGTGTGCTCCTCTGGCTTGCTCGCTGGGTGACTATAAAAACCTAGTTCAAGTTTTGCCACTTGAGCCACGAGACCGAGCAGTTACAATGGCGCTCAAAGTGGCCGTGGCTGGATGGGGGGCTGTAAGAGAATCACAGCGCAGGCCCTTAGGATTTCAGTGCAAAGCCTGGCCCTCCTCTGTAGATAAGTATCCTCCTTTCATGAAACAGCTCTAGGCCTGCTACTGGGACTTAGTGATGACTGAATACTTCACCACGAGCCACGAAGTTTCCACGTGACCCGAGCTACCCACCATGAAGACGATATCATCTGACACAGCAGCCCAGAAAGGTGGATAGGCACAGCAGCCCTTTACCATCAAAGGGATGTGGTGTGTATACAAGATCTGGCCCAAGCAGATCCCAGAGGCTCAGGTAAGCCACATGAAGAAGTAAGCCACATGGGGAACCCCATGGTCCCCACGTGTCCTCTGCTGCCTTCTCTCTTCTGTATCTGTATCTGTGGCCTCCTGTGAAGGTCATTATGACGGGCTCACAGAGGAAGCCATCTGAGGCCGGGATTCTATAATAGGCAGTCACCCTCGGAAGGGGACAACTGCAACACTACCATCCCTCTGGGGACATCCCAGAAGGGCAAGGGTGAAGGGAAGTCCTCCCAGCCAGCGGCGTTTCAAGCAATGCACTTAGTTGTTCATTTTGCTTGGAAGGAGAAATGGCCAAACAGGGAACTTTATACTGATTTATGGGCTGTTGCGGATGGTTTGTTTGGACAGTCAGAGAATTGGAAGGAAGGCGATTGGAAAATTCATGACAAAGAAATCTGGGAAAGCGGTATGTGCATGTACCTCCCGGAATGGGGGTGTGTGTGTGAAGATATTTATGTCCTGAGTGAATGCTTACCAAAGAGTGACCTCAGCAGAAGAGGGTTTTCAGTCAAGCGGATAGGATAACAGGTTCCATGGATTCCAGGCAGCCCCTCTCCCCAGCCACCCCTGCTATTGCCCAGTGGGTTCGTGAACCACGTGGCCATGCGGCAGGAATGGAGGTTACGCATGTGCTCAGCAGTATGGACTTCCGCTCACCAAGGCTAGTCTGGCTGCAGCCATGGCTGACTGCCCTGTAGCCGAGACCCACATTGAGCCCCCAGTATGGCCCCATTCCCTGACATCATCAGCCAGCCACCTAGTGGTAGGTTGATTACGGTGGTTCCATTATGGGAAGGATCCACCATCACAGTGCTCCCCACAGCGTATCTTGCGGCCAAGGAACTCGCTTCCCTGCAAAGAAAGTGCAGCAAGGGACCCATGCATATGGAATTCTCTGGTTTTCCCATGTTCCCCACCACCCTGAAGCAGCTGGTTCAGTAGAGCAGTAGAAGAGCCATAGGAAGACTCAGGTACGAGTGGCACTACACCGTGGGACTGGGGCATGATTCTCTGGGAGGCTGCCTGTGCTCGGAATCAGCGTCCAGTATCTGGGGCTGATTTTTCCCCAACCAGGTTCAAGGATCCAGGAATCAAGGATCTAGGAACTATCACCCCTAGTGACCCACTGGCGAAGTTTCTGCTTCCTGTCCCTGTGACTTCATGCTCTCCCAGCCTAGAGGTCTTCATTCCAAAGGGAGGAATGTGTAGACCAGGAGAAACAATGATCCCATTGAACTGGAAGTTAAGAGGGTCTCCTGGCCACCCCGGATTCCTCATGCCTTGAAATTAACAGGCAAAGAAGGGAGTTATTGTGCCTGGAAGGGATGACTGATCCTGACCACCAAGGGGAAATGGCCAGCAACTAGCAATGCAGGTAAGAAGGAGCACGTCTGCTCTGGAATATGGGAGGTCCCTGAAGTTATCTCTTCGAATTACCATGCCCTTAGAATGACCATTAAGGTCAACAGAAAATTGCAGTGCAATTCAGACAGGATCGCTCACGGCCCAGACGCTTCAGAAATCAAGATTTGGCTCACGCCATGAAGTGAGAAACTATGACCACTCAGATGCTTGCTGAGGGCAAAGGGAATATGGAATGGGTGGTGGGAGAAGATAGTTAATACAGCTATGCCCATGAGACCGGTCGCAGAGAGGAGGACAAGAATTGGCATGAGTATTTCTTCCTTCTTTCGTTACGAATGTGTGTGTATAATGTAGATAGCAAATAGCTTTGTTTCCTTCCTTCTTTGCTCCTCTTCTCATGTGAGGTGATGTATTGACTTTATATCATAGCATTTAAGTATTGTCAATTTCACATCATAGTATTTAACCTACAGGATATCAAGGTCAAGAATAAACATCACCCAAGGTCCCTTGCCTTCTTTCTGGAGAAAGGATTAGTGCATTTCTGGTTGTACTCAGAAGATTTGTATCATGTTAGGTGAAATTATGACCTTGTTAGTGTCTTTATTTGAAGATTAAATATGATTTAAGGACATGTATATGATTGCCCAGCTGAGAATAGGTGGACTTATGATGGTTAATTTTCTGTGTCAACTTCATTAGGCCACAGTACCCATGTGTTTGCTCAAACATTGTTTTAGATGTCTCCATGAAGGTATTTTTTAAATGAGATGAACCTTAAATCAGCAGACTTTGTGAAAAGCAGATTCATCTCCATAGTATGGGTGGGCCTTATCCAAACAGTTGAAGGAGTTAATAGAAAAAGATTGACCTCAAGAAAAAAGGAATTTTGCCAGGAAACTGCCTTTGGACTCAAAGTGCAACCTTCCCTGAGTCTCTAAGCTGGTGGTCTACCCAGAAGATGTTGAATTGGCCAAGTTTCTATAATCATATGAGCCAGCTGTCTGAAATAAATTCTCAATCTCCCTCCCTTCTCCCTCGTTCCTTCTCCCTCTCCTGCTTTCCCTCTCTCTCACTTTCTGTTCTGTTGGTTCTATTTTCCTGGAGAATCTTGACTTCTGTACCATGATATGGGGGAAAACATTCTTTTCAATAAATGATGCTGGGACGACTGGATATCCACAGGTAAAAGAGAGAGAGAGAAGGAGAGAGAGAGAGAGAGAGAATTCAGAGCACTACCTCACATCATATACAAAAATTCACTCAGAATAGATCCAAGATCGAAATGGAAGAGCTAAAACCGTTTAACTCTTATAAGAAAACACAGGGGCTAATCTGTGTGATCTTGAAATAGACAAAGTTTTCTTAGACATTGACAGTAAAAGCATCAGCAGCCAAAGGAAAACTAGACCACTGGACTTGATGAAAAGTGCCAACTTTTCTGTATCAAAGGACATCATGAAGAAAGGGGAAAGATCATGGACAGGATGGGTTGAACCCCGAAACTCCAATACAATGGTATTGGAGGTGGGGCCTTTGGGAGGTAGTGAGGGATAGATAAGGTCATGAGGGTGGGGCCCTTATGACAGGATTCGTGCCCTTATAAGAAGAGACACCAGAGCGTGTCGTCCCCTCTCCTGCCAGGCAAGGGCACAGCAAGAAGGTGGCCATCTATAAGCCACAAAGAGCTCTCACCAGGAACTGCATTGTCTGGCACCTTGGACTTGGACATCCAGCCTCCAAAACAGAGAAATGGATGTCTGGTGTTTAATCCCACCCCCTCAAAGTCTACAGGATTATAGCAGCTCAAGCAGACTAAAATAGGGCCCTTCTGGAAAATCAATGGATTGCGAATGTCAGGCTTGACTTTTCGATTCCCAATTCCATTTGTCTATGCTCATGCTAGTACCACTCCATCTTAATTACTGTGGTTGGGAGTGATTTCCAAAATCAGGAAGTATGAGTCCTCTGATTTTGTCCCCCCCCCTTTTTTTTAAGGTTGTTTTCTGGAGGAAAACTGCCTGTTTGAGTCCTTTGTCCCTTTTAAATTATTTGTATTTTTATTATTGCCCGGTAGGAGTTCTTTCTATCTTCTGGATACAAGTCCCTATCGGATGTATGATTCGCGAATGTTTTCTCCCAATCCGTGGGTTGTCTTTTTCAATTTCTGGATGGTGTTATTTGCAGGATCAAAGTTTTAAATTGTGATCAAGTCCACCTTATCTGTTTTTCCTGTTATCACCTGGTGCTTTCAGGGTCATTTCTAAGCAAATGTTGCCTAATCCAAGGTCGCAGAGATTTGTTCCTGTGTATGGTGGGGGTCCAACGTCATTCTTTTGCATGAGGACGTCCAGATGCCCAGGACCATTTGTCAAAAAAATTGTTCTTCTCCATTGAATTGCATTGGCACCCTTGTCAGTGTTTTTGCCACACAATATTTGGAATATACTCAGGCTAAGAAATTACTCTGTCTATCTGAAATTCAAAGTTACCCCAGGCACCCTGGGTTTGTATGTGCTGAATCTGGCAACTCTATATGGACATCCAGTGGGTAGAGACCATGGATGCTGCTAGAAGTCCTACAACACACAGGGCAGTCTCCTCCCTTCTCCCACCCCAGGGAAATCTGGCCCCAAATGTCGAAAGCACTGAGGTTGAGAGACCCCTCCCATGAAACAAACACGGGGATAGCATCACCTGACAACTGTCGCCATGGGAAGTCTGAGAGTAGGTGGCATTGGCCCATTTTCCAAGAGTGGAGACTGAGGCTCAGAGCAGTGAAACACACTACATTGAATCCAACACTGGGGGAGAGGAGGGTGGGATTCACCTGGATACTCTTTTTTTTTTTTTAAGATTTTTATTCATTTATTTGACAGAGGGAGAGAGAGCGTGCGCACAAGCAAGGGGAGAGGCAGGCAGAGGGAGAGGGAGAAGCAGGCTCCCTGCTGAGCACAGAATCCAATTCAGGGCTCAATCCCAGGACCCTGGGATCATGACTTGAGCCAAAGGCAGACGCTTAATGGACTGATCCACCCAGGCACCCCCACAAGAGCTTTTTTAGGATATCACATGGAAAGGATGAGAAAGAAAATAATGCTAGGTCTGGCCAAATTGTCATCACTAGAGGTTCTATGACCACTTTTGTTTAGTTGGTTACTAGTCATTTTTTAAACACCTAACAAGTCGTAATTAACATTTGCCTCCTATACTAGGTCGATTGGTGGTCCTCCAAAAGATACGACCAAGTCCTGACCCCTAGAACCTCCGGATGTGTCCTCATTTGGGAAAAGGGTCCTTGCAGATGTACTTAAGTGAAGGACCTCAAGAGGAGATCATCCTGGTGGGCCCTGAACCCCACACCAGGTGTCCATGTAAGAGACAGAAGAGGAGACACACACACAGGGAGAAGGCCATGTGGACACAGGCAGAGTTTGGAGTGATGCGGCCGTAAGTCAGAGAATGCCTGGAGCACCCCCAGGCTGAAAGAGGCCAGTAAGCACCAGGCAGAGCCTTTGCTGGGAACATGGTCCCTCTGATGCCTTATTCCATATATCCAGCCTCCAGAACTGTGAGAGAATAAATTCCTGGTGTGAAAGCCACCCAGTCTGTGGTGATGTGTTTCAGCAGCCCCAGCGAACTAAGACCCCTACCAAGTAGTGCTCACCTCGAACCCCCTGTTCAGCCCTTGTGCTCTAATTTTTTTGTACCCCTATTTGATACTAAGGAGGCAAATAGAGGCACCTGAGTGGCTCAACCGGTTAAGCTTCTGACTTTTTTTTTTTTTTTTAAGATTTTATGTATTTATTCGTCAGAGAGAGAGAGAGAGAGAGCACAAGCAGGGGAGTGGCAGACAGAGGGAGAAGCAGGCTCCCCGCTGAGCAGGAAGCCCGATGGGAGGCTTGATTCCAGGACCCCGGGATCATGACCTGAGCTGAAGGCAGACGCTTAGCTGACTGAGCCACTGAGGCGTCCCAAGTGTCTGACTCTTGATCTTAGCTCAGGTCTTGATCTGAGTCGTGAGTTCAAGCCCCATATTGGGCTCCATACTGGGCACGAAGGCTGCTTAGAAAAAGAAATGCGTATACATTTTTAGTTGGATTGTGTTTCACTTTATAAAGGTGCTCATGCTAGCTTGATCTTAGGGAGCTTTACTCCTTTTCACGTGGTGGTTCTATGTCTGAGCCATGGCTGCTTTGGTGCCTGGCCCTCGGGGCGCACTTCCGGATGGCTTTCTTTCTTTCTTTTTTTTTTTTTAAAGATTTTATTTACTTATTTGACAGAGAGAGATCACAAGTAGGCAGAGAGGCAGGCAGAGAGAGAGGAAGGGAAGCAGGCTCCCTGCTGAGCAGAGAGCCCGATGCGGGGCTCGATCCCAGGACCCTGAGATCATGACCTGAGCCGAAGGCAGCGGCTTAACCCACTGAGCCACCCAGGTGCCCCCCGGATGGCTTTCTGACCTCCTTGCGGCTAGAGGTGGATTTCAGGTTTGCCCGGCTGCGGACAACTCCACACACAGCCAGCAACTCCTCTTGGGCAAATTGCAGGGCGTGTGAATATTCCACTCCAGGGGGAAGAACCAGCTGGCTTCCACACGGCCACCGCCGTAACCCACCAGCAACGCATCCCCGACCGTCTGTGAGACTCTCCCTGGGGAACCCCATTCCCACCACTCTGGGTGTTGTCTCCCTTTGGTCATTTTTCCCAAACAACTGGAGGCAAAGTGGTATCTCATCTCATGGAGGTACTCAGGTTATTCTGATGCACCTTTCTAGAAAAATTGAATTTATTTATTTTTCAAAAAAATTTTTTTAAGATTTTATTTTATTTTATTTGACACAGAGAGGGAGAGATCACAAGCAGGCAGAGAGGCAGGCAGAGAAAGAGGGGGAAGCAGGCTCCCTGCTGAGCAGAGAGCCCAATGCAGGACTCGATCCCAGGACCCTGAGATCATGACCTGAGCCGAAGGCAGAGGCTTAACCCACTGAGCCCCGAAAAATTGAATTAAAAAAATTGAATTAAAAAAAATTCACATAACATAAAAAGTAAGACATTGGCTAAAGTTGGGCAATTCAGCGGTATTTAGTACATTCACAGTGTTGTGCAACCATCAGCTCTCTCTAGTTCCAGAACATTTTCATCACCTTAAAAGGAAACCTTGTACCTTTAATGCGATTTCCAAGCAAAACTAAGCCGCTGTCTTATCAGCATTTAATGTTTGTGTGTTTCTCCTATTTGGGAAACACCCAGAAGGTTTGTGTGCAGGAGACGGAGTTGTCCCCAACTGTAAAAGTAACATATTCTTGACGTTGGGAAAGAAAAAAAAATCGGACAAAACAGAAAAGTAGAATACAAAACTTCACACCCCAGAACACCGTGTCAACCGTGAACTCCTACCTCCAGGCTAACAGGAAAAAGCTGACATGAGCAAGTGCTGGCGAGGACGGGGAGGGACCCGGACGGTCGTCCAGGCTGCTGGAAATGCAGAAGGGCCCAGCCTCTTGGAAGGGCATCTTGGCAGTTTCTGCCCAGGCTCATGGGGTACCTACCGTGGAGCCAGGCTTTCCTCACCTTGGTGTTTCCTCGAGAGAAATGAAAGCGGGTGCCCGTTGAGGGCCGGGTACGGGACTGCTCACCGCAGCTGTGTCTGTAATCGTTCCCTGCTGGAACAACCTGACTGTCTATCATCAGGATGATGGATGAAGCCATGGATAAAATACTTCTCAACATTGAAAAGGCGGAAGCTGGCAACTCCCTCAGGGACGTACCTCCAGGGCATTATGCCAAGTATGAGAAGCCAGACCATTGCTCAAGATTCCATTCATCTGCGGTGGTAGAAAGTGTATTATAAGGCAGAGTATTGCAAATGGACAGAAAACAGATCTTAGGTTGTCCCTAGGGGAGGTAAGAGGGAGGGATGAGAAAGGGCAGGAGGGAACATTCTGGAGTGATGGCTGTGCTCACTGTCTTAATCCTGGTGACAGTTTCATAGGTGTAGATGTAAGGCAAATGTATCAAATTATAAACCTTAGGGGTGCCTGGGTGGCTCAGTCGGTTAAGCCTGAGTTCAGGGTCCCAGGATCGAGCCCAGAATGGAGCTCCCTGCTCAGCGGGGAGTCTGCATCTCCCTCTCCTTCTGCCCCTCTCCCAGCTCATGCTCACTTGCTTGCTCCTGCTCTCTATGTCAAATAAATAAACAAAATCTTTAAAAAAAAATTGTACACTTTAGCCACAGAGGAGAGCCTATTGATGAGTTTAGGTTAAGTAGAACAGGCCTGGATTCACATCCTTGCCCTGCCATTGGCTTGCTGTGTGACCTCTCTCAGATGTCTTGACCTCTCTGTGCCTCAACCGTGAAATGGGATTCGAGTGTCCCCAACGGCCCACAGTGTGTGACTTAGGGCAGTGTCTGGCTTGCAGCCATCAAGCACCGGCTTATACAATTGCTCAGCTCTGCTTTGCTTTGTCTATATTTTAACAATTCATCATTGAAATTAAAAAAAAAAAAATCATTTCAGACCATACCAAAGTCCCACGGGGCTTCCACCACAGGAGTGTGTGTGTGTGTGTGTGTGTGTGTGTGTGTGTGTGTGTGTGAGCCCAGGCTGGGTCCCGGGTACTTCTTGGCCAATCCCAGGCCCATCCCACTTGGTGACTTTCACCCAGCTCAGGTTGCACTTCGGAATCCACCCACCAGTCCCGAATTCACAGCTTCGGCCCACATCCTGGTCCAGCCCCTCCTGAGTTCCCCTGCCAGCCTCCAAGTCCAGGAAACTGGAATTCTTCTCTTGTACCAAGAGAGGTCCCTCAAGGGTAAGCAGCGGCTCTGGCTGCTGCAGGAAAGTTTCACGACTTTGGAGAAAGCAGATTTAGGATCGGGAAGCTACTCCTCCCAGACCTGCCACCAGCCTTTTTTGAAACCCCCTCTCTTGGGGTCCTGGCTCCCACAGAGGTGGCCCTCTCCCTGCCCTTGCTGAGATGAAGCTAGTTCCAGCAAACCTAGATCCCATGTAGGGTTCCCCCCAAGAACAGTGGGCTCTTATAGGTTTTTGTGGGCACCCCACTGTGGCCCCATTCTTGCTTCAATGGAGCCCTTTGTGGAACATGGCTGTGTGGCCGAGTCCCCGGCGATGCTGGTGGGGAACAGAAAAAGAGGCATGTGTGTATATTTCATAGTCCTTCTCCTCTCTCTGAACGGCCTCTTTGAAGGTGGTGATGGGTCACAGCAGGTCTTGGGTGGGAGGACAGTGTGTGGCCACCTTAATACTAATTTGACCATACGTTGCTTTTTTGGGGGATGCACTGGGGTGTCTGGAGAGGTGGGTTTTGGCTTGGCCTCAAAGCTCTGGTTCCCACAGAGACTCAAGGCTCCTATTGTGGGTAGCAGGGCTCCGAGGAGGAAGGCAGCCCCTGGGGACCCCCTTCTATTCCCACACCGGGCTGCATGCTGGGATGTATTTTGGGTGGAATTCCACCATGGCTATTTTTGAAGGTGCTAGGGTGGGAAACTGAATAACCCCTTCTTAGAGGCCCCGAGCCCATGTCACTGTCCCTCATTCACAGATAGCTGTGTGGCCTCTTCCAGCAGTGGGACAGACGACAAGCAAAGTCATCGGAAACCAGTAACCAGCATAGTGTGTCAGGAGGTGAAGAAAAGAATCAAAAGGAAAAACAGACCATGTCACACCCACTAGGAGGACCGTTGTCCAAAATGGAAAATAACAAGTGTTGTCAAGGACGTGGGGACGCTGGAACCCTTGCGCACCGCCAGCCAGAGTGTAAAATGGGGCCAGCCGCTGTGGAAAGAAGTTTGGCGGTTCCTTAAAAAGTTAAACATAGAATTATTTTACAACCCAGAAATCCCACTTCTGGGTGTGTACCCAAAATAAGTGAAAATAGGGTCTTAATGAGATTCTTGTACATGTACGATAGCAGGAGCATCTCCCAAAGGTTGTGAGAACCTAAGTGTCCATGAACAAAGGAGTGGATAAACAACGTGGCCCATGAGCACTGGGAATATTACTCAGCCATGAAAAAGAACAGAGCCTGGATACACGTCACATCATGGATGAACCTAGAAAACATCCTGTGGAGGGAAAGAAGCCAGACACAAAAGGCCACATCGTGTGGGATTCCATGTATATGAAATGTCCAATACAGGCAAATCCATGGAGACAGAAAGGAGATACGGTGGGTCCCAGGGACTGGGGGAGGGGGATGGCAAGTGACAGCTAATGGGGCTGGGGCCTTTGTGTGGGACTGATCAAAATTACTTGAGGTGGCTCCATTGTGGAGTGGTCAACTCTTGATTTTAGCTCAAGTCGTGATCTCAGGGTCATGAGATCGAGCCCTGTGTCAGGCTCCTTGCTCGGCACGGAGTCTGCTCGAGATTCTCTCTCTCCCTGTCCCTGTGCCCCTCCCCTGCTTCTGTGCTCTCTTTCTGTCTCTCTAAAGTAAATAAATACGTCTTTTAAAAAATGATTTGAAAGCAGAGAGGTGATGGTTGCCACATCATTGCAATTGTACTAAATGCCCCTGAATCGTCTGCTTTCAAATGGTGAATTTCAGGTCATGTAAATGTCACCTCGATGAAAAGAGGACAAACAGTGCTGGGAGAATTGATGAGCCATTACCTGCAGGATATGCCGTCAGTGGGAAAATCAGCACACGCTGGGGCATGGGAAGTGTACCCTCAGGACCCTCACACGTACAATGATGGGGAGACTCGGTAGACACGCATCTTTCCAGACGCGGATGATGTCCGTGGAAGGAGCTTACATCCAGGCGCCCTTAGAAGGGAGTAGATGTGCTAAGGGGTTTGGGGGGGCTGCTGATGGAGGATGGCCAGGCCATCAGACCACGCAGGTGCCACCCCGAGAAGGAGGGGAGGAAGGGGGATGGGGAGAGGCTTGGGAGTGGGAGCCATGAGAAGGTCCAGGCCAGGTGGAAGGAGTCCTCCGATTGCGCCCTGACCGATTTCAGTGTTGCTATCTGTGGCTGGTACGCTGGACACTTCCAGAGCCGTGGTAACTGGATCATCATTGTAAGTGGGGTGCCTGCTGCTGGCTTATGTGTCGCCCCTTTTCAGCCTCATGACTGCTCTGTTCGTGAGCCTGTCACGTGACAAATGACCAAGGCAGCCAATGTCACCCGGCCAAGTCGTGTGGTCTGTGTGGTGCTTCCAAGCCCCTTCGTGGCGGGTGCCTTCTGGAGGACGTTGCTGCTGAGATAAGAATCCTCACTCTTAGTCCAGCCCCGTTGGCCCACAGGTGCCTCTACCCCTGATCTCTTTGTCCGTGTCCTTTTCCTTGTGGCCTTGGCCCAGGCATTCCTGCGCACTCTCATCTGAGGTCACCTCCCCTCCCGACAAAGTGGGGGGCCACGGTCTCCCTCACAGCTCTGCTCTTGGGGAAGGATGTCCCTCCACTGCCCTTCAGCCCCCCTTCCGATGACCCCCCACCGAGCCACGCAGGAGGGACAACGTGCCCTGAGTGTCGGGGTGCCAGATTTATCAGCACAGACAAACACACACCCCGATAACACACTAAGCTTTTTAAAAAGCACACCCAGAATTTGAATTTGAATTTCACAGAAGCAGCAACAAATTTCATTTACAGTTTTTTAAAAAATGTGGTAAAATATACACAACAGAAAGTTTGCCATTTTAACCATTTTTAAAGGTGCATTTAGTAGTGGGGTTTTTAAAGATTTTTTTTTTTTAATTTATGAGAGAAAGAGAGAGAGAGAGTGAGCATGAGCTGGGGAAGAGGCAGATGGAGAGGGAGAGGCTGAGCAGTTAGCCCGTCACAGAGCTCGATCCCTGGAGTCGGAGATCATAACCTGAGCCGAAGGCAGACACTTAACCGACTAAGCTACCTGGGTGCCTCTGCCTTTGGTGTTCTTGATGGCAGCCTCTGGATGGGAATGTAGATAGCTCGTTGTAGTTTGGGTTTGCATTTCCCTAATGATTAGTCCTGTTGAGCAACAGACACATTTGGGATATAGTTATCCTTAAAAAAATTCATTGTTGATCTGAATTCAAATTCAGATTGGGCGTCCTATATTTTTGTTTCTTTTTTCATGGTGGTAAAGAACACACAATATAAACTTTGCCATTTTAACTACTTTTAGGCGGACAAATCCATTGGCTTTTAGTACGGTTACGATGTTGTATAAACACCACTGCTATCTAGTTCCAGAACTTCCCCCCACCCCCAAACAGAATAGGCATCTGTATCTTATCTGGCGATCCTAGCCCCGGGGCAAAAACTATAAATGCATATTCTTGTCCATCTCATGGGAATGTGAACTATTTCTCATCCTTTTTCCTTTCTTTCCTTTTTCCTCCCATCCTTCTTTCTCACAGGAATGAACGAGAAAAGAATGTGTTCACCCAGCCAACGGCCATGAGCCCCGGGCATGGGCCACGTAACAGGGATGAGCTCTGGCAAGGCTCCCCACAATGGCCCAACAGCCGGATGCAGGCAGCTACTCGCTCAGGCCTGTGGGGGTTCACGGTCATTCTCAGGGGCCCAGCTAGTATCTGCAGACGCTGACTGGAGGAGTAACTTAAGAGGTACAGGGAATCAAGCCTCCATTCTTTAGGCCTTTGATGGTGGCCTCTTGGCCAGTACCATATCTTTTACTGCTCTGGCAGGAGTGGTGGGGCAGTTTCAGAGACCTCCTCCAGCCTTCCCCACTCTCATACCCCGGGCCAGGAGCTCCATGGTCAGCGGAAGTTCCGCCAGCTCTCATCAGCTCTAATCGCACACTGGGAGCCCAGTGAACCAGTCCGCTGTGAGCCCAACCTTCTCTGGGACTCTGTCCACTACCCGGACCCCCAGCTCTCCGTCTGCAGATGGCCATAGGGACTTGTTGGTTTCTGGGGATCCATGTCAACTCAGCCTCTGCATCTGACCATCCTTGAAATGTCTGGGCACCCCCTTCTGTGGTGAACGGTGACTCAAGTTCAGTACTGCACACAGGTCATCGTGGGGAAGGACCTGAGGATGTCATGACCACCTCTTTTGTCTGGCTCAGGCCTGAGAACCAGGCTCTTTATCGGGGCACCTGGCTTCAACGCCCTACTCCTCTCTTCTTCCTTTCTCAGGTTCCGGATGTCGATGAAGAGACACCTTCAGGGGGCGCCTGGGTGGCTCAGTGGGTTAAAGCCTCTGCCTTCGGCTCAGGTCATGATCTCAGGGTCCTGGGATCGAGCCCCGCATCGGGCTCTCTGCTCAGTGGGGAGCCTGCTTCCCTCTCTCTCTGCCTGCCTCTCTGCCTACTTGTGATCTCTCTCTCTGTCAAATAAATAAATAAAATCTTTGAAAAAAAAAGAGAGACACCTTCAGGGGCCGCCTGTCCATCTCATCTGGAGAGACATTTGTTAACCCTGTTCACCATCCCCATGACTCAGTGGGGGCTTGACCACCTTGCCTGCATAGCAACCAGGTTCTCCCAGAGAGGGAACCACCAGGATTCGTGTATATCAAGAGACTTAGTGCAAGGAGCTGGCTTATGCAGTCTTGGGGGCTGACCAGTCTGAAATTCGCAGGGCCGGCAGGCAGCCTGGAGACCCAGGCAGGAGCTGGTGCCATCGTCACAGGCTGGCAGAGACTCTCCAGAACCAAACTCAAGCCGGGCTCCTCTGAACCCACTTTTTGTCTAGGCCTGAACCTTGGCCTCTAAAGACTCGGACAGAAATTAACATGGTGTCTCAAGGCTCAAGGCCACATCCCTAGGATGGCCCTAGCCCCTCTTAGAGTACCTGCCTGAGAAAGCTCAAAGCTGCTCAAAGAACTGCCCGTTTGAGGACCCCGTTTCCCAGCCTCGGGGGCCAAACTTTAAGAAGCACCTGTTAGCGAACCCAGATGGGATTCACAAGGACCAAGCCCTCCCTCCTTCCAGTTTTTTTGGTTCACGTTCCCTGACTCCGAAGTCCCCCTTACCCACCTCCCCGTTCCCCCATTCTCCCTGTAAAACGCCCACTGAGGTGGAGTTCACCCCCCCACCTGGGCCCTTTGCCTAATGCAATAGTCCATTACTGACTCAAGTCTGTCCCGACATCAGCGAGGGTCTGGCTTTATCTTGGACGAGCTGGACCTGAGGAAAACCTCAGTTTTGCTCTCAAGGCCTTTCAGCTGACTGGAGGAGGCCCCCCCAATTACTGAGGGTCCAATGGCGTGGATGTTAATCACATCTACAAAAAGATCTCCACGGCAACACCTGGGCTGGTGTTTAATAGTTGACCAGGCGTTAGGGCTCAGCCACGTTGGCATATAGAACTCTCCACGGCACTGTCTTAGGACAATCAAGAGCTCTGGCAGGACGGGTCCCCTCTTGTCCCCACTGGGTCCCCAGCGCCTGACAGGGATGGGTGCACAGTGGGAGAATAGCAGGTGTTTGTTGAGTGAACACACGATGGAAAATACATTAGCCCCTGGCTTTAGCCCAAGCCTCTGGGGACTTCTCCCCGGTCTGGGGGACAGGAGTGAAGGGGATTTTGCTCAGGTAAAGACTCTCTGCAGAGCCCAGACCTCCAAGGAGGGCAGAAGAGGGTGGGTGGGGTCCGAGCCCCTCTGTAGAAGGAAGAGCAGCATGATGAGGCCTTTCCACTCTGCGGTCAGACTCCTGGTCCCAAGAGCCATAAAACAGCCCTGCTTGGACTGGAAACATTTTCCTTTAATATGTTCCTGGAGGCGTTGGCAGGGCCTGTAAGGAAAATTCCAGGGGAATAAGGAGAGAGGTCTTCAGCAACCATTGAGGGCTGGGAGGTGCTGGCCAGACCCGCAGCTTTGGGGGGACCCAACTGTCTTGAGGGGAGGGTGAGGGAGCCAGGGAGGGCCGGGCAGCTGTCAGGGCGTCATCCGGGTCTGGAAGGATCCTGCGGACTGACAGACCTCCCTGAGCTTTGTGGTGGCGGGGATGGCGGGTGGCCTCACCGGCTGGAGACGGTTCTCCACAAGTGTTAGTATAAAGCTGCCTGGAGATGGTCTCAGCGAGCATGAGCATGTTGAACCCACAGGGTGCTGAGGTCAGGGCCCGGCACAGGTCAGGGGGGTACAGGTCTGCTCAGCCTTCTGCCCCCTGAGCTCCTATGGCTCCCCATTTCCCTGGGATGGAATCCAGACACTGTCGTCCCAGGTGCTGTCATCCCATCCAGCTCTGTCACCTGTCTCCCCTCACCCCATGTGGGGCGGGCACCCCCAAACCCAGTTCTGAGAACGCTGCCTTGTTCTCTGCAGGCCTTTGCTCATCTGGGGCCTGCTACCCCAAGCACCCTCTGTGGCCTCTGACCTGGCTTATTCTTATCTCTCCTTCAGCTGGAACTTAGAGGTCCCTTTTCCTGGCCCCCCATGGCTGCCTGTGCACCCCCCATCACAGCTGCAACCATCCTGGAATGTACTGAGAGCAGTTCTTGGTTTTATTTATTTATTTATTATTTATTTTTAAAGGATAATGTTCTCTTTCTTTCTTTCTTTTTTTAAAGATTTTTTTTTTTTTTAACTTGACAGAGATCACAAGTAGGCAGAGAGGCAGGCAGAGAGAGGAGGAAGCAGGCTCCCTGCTGAGCAGAGAGCTTGATGCGGGGCTTGATCCCAGGACCCTGGGATCATGACCTGAGCCAAAGGCAGGGGCTTTAACCCACTGAGCCACCCAAGTGCTCCTCCTTTTTGTTTTTTTTTTAAGATTTTATTTATTTATTTGACAGACAGAGATCACAAGCAGGCAGAGAGAAAGGGGGAAGCAGGCTCCCTGTTGAGCAGAGAGCCCGATGTGGGGCTCCATCCCAGGACCCTGAGATCATGACCCGAGCTGAAGGCAGGGCCTGAGCCCCTGAGCCCCTGAGCCACCCAGGCACCCCCCAGCGGTTCTTGGTTTTAAATCCCAGGGTGTTGGCGGGGGAGGTCAGGGAGCCTTGGAAAGATAGATGTTTCTCAAACGTTGTCATTGGGACTGGTATGTCCCTTTATCCCCAAGAAGACACAACCCCACCTATTACGTGCCAGGCACCATGGTATGCAAACACAGTTTGTATTTGGATGAACACAAGAAGATGATAATTCCAAAGGTTGGAGAGTATCGGAAGAAAGTGGGAGGTATTTCTGCTCAGGGGTTGGGAGAGGCCCCCTGGGGGGCTAACATTTCAGCTGAGACTTGAAGGAGGATAGGAGGATATCCTGTTGATGTGGAGGATGAGCATTCCAGACAGAAAGGATGACTCGTGGGGCCCTGGGGCAGGAAAGGGCTTGGGTGCTGGAGGGACATGGAGGAGGCTTGCACAGCGGCAGCCAAGAGAGCAAGGGAGGAGGAGACAAGCCAGAGGGATGGGCTGAGGCCAGATCACATGGGGCTCTGTAAGCCACAGAGAGAAAGTGGGTTTTATTCCGAGAGGAATGGGGAGCCATGAAGGGTGTGAGAGGGAGGAGAACATAATCTGATTTATGATTTTGAGACATCCCCTGTGGCTGCCGTGGGGAGGAGGCTGGGGCCGGCGTCCAGGCAGGAGTCGGGAGGGCAGAGACCAGGGCTGGCAGGCAGGAGAGGAGAAGTGGTTGAATTTGGATATTTTGGAAGCTGAGAGGACAAGAGCTATTGATGTACTGGACGGAGGGGGCCAGGGAGGAGTCTCAGACACCACCCAGGTCTCAGGCCGGCGCTGAGTGAATGGTGGGGTCATTGCCTGAGACAGGAAGACTTGGAGAGATGACGTCAGGGACCAACGGCCCCACCTTGGCCGTGTGCTTGTGGTGTCTGGTTGGACCCATGTGCCTGGGCTGGGATGGCCAGGCTCCAGATGGAGCCATGGGTTTTGCAGGCAAAGAGTGGCCTTTGGTGGCCGGGCCTGGATGGGGTCCACCAGGGAGAGGCAGGCAGGGGGCATGGGCCAAGCCCTTGACGCCCAACTTTTGTGCAAGAGGCAGGGCCCACCCAGGTCCTTTTGTTCCAGCTGGAAACCGGGACCAAATCAAAAAGTCCAGATGTGGAGTTGGACGCAGTCCCGTGACCGTGCGGTTTGAGGAGGCCCAGAGGCCAGGAGTCCAGTGGGTCAGGACTCCGTGTGGCCTCGCTGGCCACCGCCCGGCCGGGTGTGGGGGGCAGGACGGCCTCAGCTTTGAGTCTCTGGCTGCAACAAAGGTTAAAAAAATAATCACCAGCCCTGAGACCTGGCCCCTCCCAGCATCAACCCCAGCGCTGGGTGGAAAAACAGGTCCCGGGACCCCCGCCAGCCCACAGGCCTGAGACTTGCCCAGGGGCCCCCATTCAAGAGCAGAGACAGGGGTCAAGAGGGCATAAGACTGGATCCCAGTCTCTCTCTACCCGGGTGACTCAGTTTCCCATCTGGACAATGGGGCATTGCTCTAGAATCACATCACGCTCAAGTTCTCCTGAAGCACATCCTGGGCCCCAAGCCCCCCACCCACTACCTACCCGCCCCCCCAGGTGCCGAGGACTGGAATGTCAGACATGCCAAGGCTGGCTTGGCCCTCACAGCCTCCCAGGCAGGTGTGATGAGAGACAGGATTCGCTGGACAAGGGCTGTCCCATCCCCGAGCATTGGTTTTTCCATCTCTGTGATGGAGAGAGAAATAGTTACTCTGAGAGTCATCATTATCCTGTGGAAGCTGCTTCTTACAGAACCGTTTAATGACCCAGCTTGGAGCACCGGTGGTCCCAAATCCTCCAGGCCACAGGGGCAAGTTGGCTGTTTAAAATCGGGTCTTCTGGGGCACCTGGGTGGCTCAGTGGGTTAAAGCCTCTGCCTTCAGCTCAGGTCATGATCCCAGGGTCCTGGGATTGAGCCCCGCATTGGGCTCTCTGCTCGGCGGGGAGCCTGCTTCCTCCTTTCTCTCTCTCTGCCTGCCTCTCTGCCTACTTGCAAGCTCTGTCTGTCAAATAAATAAATAAAGTCTTTAAAAAAATAAATAAAATCGGGTCTTCTGGGTCTTCAGTTAAGTGTCTGCCTTTGGCTCAGGTTATGATCCCAGGGTCCTGCCCCTCCCTCCATGTGTGCTCTCTCTCAAATAAATAAGTAAAATCTTTTTAAAAAAAAAAGAAAAAGGGGGCCGCCTGGGTGGCTTGGTGGGTTGAGCCTCCGCCTTCGGCTCAGGTCTCGGGGTCCTGAGATCGAGCCCCGCGTCGGGCTCTCTGCTCGGCTGGGAGCCTGCTTCTCCCTCTACCTGCCTCTCTGCCTACTTGTGATCTCTCTCTCTGTGTGTCAAATACATAAATAAAATCTTTAAAAAAAAGAAAGAAAGAAAGAAAGAAAAATGGGTTCCTGGGTGGCTCAGTTGGTTAAGCCACTGCCTTAGGCTCGGGTTGTGATCCCAGGGTTCTAGGATGGAGTCCCACATTGGGCTCCCAGAGCCACGGGAAGTCTGCTTCTCCCTCTGACCTTCTCCTCTCTCATGCTCTCTCTCACTCTCTCTCTCTCTCAAATAAATAAATAAAATCTTAAAAAAAAATAGAAAAGAGTTCTGGAAATGACTGCACAACAATGTGAACTTGATGCCATTTAAAAACGATTAAGTTGGTAAATTTTATGTTATGTGTTTTTTACTACAAAAAAAGCTGATTTTTTTTTTAAAGGGGGCAAAAGGTTAGAGTTTGGAATCAGATCCCCCCCTTGTTTACTGTGTGGCCTGAGCAAATGTCTTACCCTCTCTGGGCTTCTGTTTGTTCCCTGCCTCCCTTCCCCCACCACCATCTGGGTCACCGTCACCACCCTGATCTTAAAGATTCCCTTCAATTCTGCCGTTTCTGCCCGCTTCAGCCCTTTGGGGCTTGAAGCAGGGCTGGGAGCAAGGGAGCTGAACATCACTTGTGCTACCTTGAACTGGCGATGGGGTGAGGAGGCCCCTCCTGTGGGCTCCTCCACTACCCGCCAGCCATTTGGAAATAACAGGCGGCGGTAGCAGGCGTTCTGGGCAAAGCCTGTTTCCTGTGATGTTCAAGGTTGCCTGGTACCCAGGAGAGGTCAAGAGGCCACCAGAGTAGGGAAGGGCTTTGGCTGGGCCTGCAGCCGCCCCCAGTGGCACCCTTCCAGGGAAGCCTGGGTCAGAGCCGGGATCACCACGATTCCCAAGGGCAGAGGGCAGCAAGAAGGGCCTCTCTTAGTGTTTGGAGTTGGAGGGGAGGATGGGGACTTGGCACGCTGCCAGAATCACCCCCATGAAAGCAGGTCGGAAGTAAGAGCCTGTGATCCAGAAAGCCCATTGGAGCCCAAGAGTGAGGGGTGGGGGAATCCAGTCTCTACCATTTGCCTACTCAGAGTGACATCCAGGAGGGGCTCACTACCACCACAGGCCCCCACCCGCCCCACCCAGAGAGGCTGGCTCGGGCCAGAGCACGGTGATTGGTCCTGGGAGGGGCGTGGGACCTGAGCTGAACCAATGAGAGTCAGCCCCGAGATCTCGGCTGGGCCTATCAGGGGAAAGGTGCTCAGTTTCCTTTAGACCTTGGCTTGGAGAAACAGGCACCCGGAGGGGCTGGAAGAGAGCTGAGCGGGGAGATGAAAATCAGATTCCACCTCACACCCACTAGGTTGGCCGTCATCACAAGCCGAAAACGAGTGTTGGCCGGGTGGCGGAGAAGCCGGAACCCTCCGGAAGTGCTGGAGGGAGTGTCTGTGGCGTGGCCACCGTGGAAAACAGGGTGGCAGTTCCTCAGAAAGTCAGACAATCCAGTTAGAGGATTCAGGGATCTCTCGCGCCAGTTACATACTCCAGAGACCTGAAGACAGGTCTTCAAACGACACTTGGCGCCGACGCGTTCACAGCATTCATTACGCACAATCGCAAAAGGGTGGGAACAACCCAGGTTGTTGAATGAATACGCGAAGTGAATACGCGAAATGTGGTCCTTGTGTCCAGTAAAATGCTAGTTAGGCATGAAAAAGAACGGAACTCCTATACAAGCGGCAACGGGAATGAACCTTGAGGACATGATCCGTGAGAGAAGCCAGACGCAAAAGGACACACGTACGACTCTGTTTATAGGAAACATTTAGAACAGGGAAATCCATAGAGACAGAAAACAGATTAGTGATTGCCAGGGGGTGGAGGAGGGGATGGGGAGTGCCTGCTAATGGGGACCAGGTTTCCTTTTTGGAGAAGAGACAGAAGGGATTCCTGCAGGGCATCACAAATGCACTAAAAACCACTGAATTGTACACTTTATAATTGTTGAAATGATAAATTTATGTCATGGGTATTTTACCACAAGGGTTTTTTTGTGTGTGTTTTGTTTTGGTTTTTTTTTGTTTTTGTTTTTTGTTTTTTAGGAAGAAGAATGGGGCACTGGGTGGCTCAGTTGGTTAGGCATCTGCCTTCAGCTCGGGTCATGATCCTGGGGTCGTTGGATTGAGCTCCGCATCAGGCTCACTGATCAGTGGGGAGTCTGCTTCTCCTTCTCCCTCTGCTGCTCCCCCTGCTTGTTCTGTGTGTGTGTGTGTGTGTGTGTGTGTGTGTGTGTGTGAAATGAATAACTTTTTAAAAAATCTTTTTTAAAAAAAGTAGTTTTTAAAAAATTAAAAAATAAAGGAAGAAGAAGACAGCTGATGGAGAGACACATATCCTGGAGGCTTCATTTGAGGATCTGGATCCAGCCATGCCTGAAGGCAGCCCTGCAATTGGGGTAAGGCAGCAAGAGATGGGCTTTCTCTCCCTATAACTTGGCATTTCTGAAATTCAGCTGAAGTTTGTTCTTGCCCATGTCCCCATTGTGTCAGCCTCACTGAAGGTGCTGGGGCCCTCAGGAGGGTCCAAACCTCACTCCTTGGCCCTCTGCTTTCCCATCTGTAAGATGGGGAGGGGGGCAAGGTCCTGCTATGCTAGCAACACCAGGTCCCAGTATGCCCTCACTAGGATGGTGTTTCATTGCCCATCACAGGCCTGTGAGCAAGGTGTTCTGAGCTCTGCAAAGGGAAGAAATTGCCATGGCCCCTGTTCCCACCTTCCGTGTGTGCCACCTTCAAGCAAACTGCCAGGGCCTCAGGAGGAAGGTGGCCAGGGCCCTGAGAAGCAGTCCGGCTGGGTGCTGATGAGATCATGCTTAGCATATGATCAGTTTGGGTTCCCGTCTTCGCTCTGGCCCTCTGTGATTCTGGGCCAGCTGTCTTCCCTTCTGGGTCTCAGTTTCCCCTCTCCAAAACAGACTGGTTGTTCTGGGTGTCAGGTGTGGGGTCTGCTGGGTGAGCAGTTGCTGTCTCAGGAGAGCTCATTAAGACCCAGATGTGTCTGGGCTAGGACTGCTGGCGTGGGCAGAGCTGGGTGCTGGGGGGGAGGAGCAGCTTACCAGTTTACTGCCCCCTCCCCTGAGGGGGATGCAGCCAGGATACATCCTCCCCTTCATGCCTTGTTGCTATTGGCTTCTGAAAGGATATGGATGTAGAAGTAACTCATTGATTCTCTTTCCACTTGCTGCTGAGCACTCAGCGTCCTGGCGCACCCAGCCGGAGGCTGGCACTGTTTCCAGGCACCTGGAGAGCCTCACTTGGCCCTGGCACAGGGACTCACTGAGCGTTTGGCGGCTGGCGGGCTCCAGGAGTCAGCATATGGCGTGGTCTTTCTCTCCTGTGGCTGCTCCAGAGGTGGGGGTGGTAACCGCCTCATAGCTCCCGCAGCCTCCGGGAGCCTCCCTGGGCAGCTGGCAGGCGAGGGTATGGCCAAGAGGGCAGTTCTGCTGGACTCAACTCGGAGACTCCCTCCTGTGGCACCTCAGATGTGGGATGCCCCGGGGGCCTTGTCTCCTGCCTCCCTGGGGCCCTGTGGCTTCCACCATCCTACAGCTCTGGGCCCCTACTGCCGAGGCTCTGTAAGACCATGGTCTCTTGGCTCTAGGATCCCACAGTCCTGTGGCTTTAGCGTCCTGTGGTCCTCTGGCCCCACTGACCCATGACACTATGACTTTGTCATTCCTAAGTTCTGTGTCTCTTTGTTCTGTGGTCTCGTGACTCTTGGATTCCGTGGAACTTCATGACTCTAGAAAAGAGTAAGTCATTCACACCAGTGGGAAATAGAGTCAGGAAGCCTCATGGGCTGGGTGTTGAGGGACCCCCTCCAGCAACACGTGGACCAACAGCAACAGTGACATCACCCCTTTTCCAGAGGGCCCCGTGGACTTGTCCTCATCCCATAGCTCCCTCTCAGACTCCCCTGACAGCTGCTGTGGTTTGGCCGTTCCTGAAAGGTTTCATTAAATACCTCAGTATTGCTCTGTGGTGAAAGAATATGGACACACGGGCCAGAAAGCCTGGTCTGGCCTGAGGGAGTAAAGTTTAAGTTAGGGTAAGTAGGGGTCAGCCTGGTAAAGAGCAGGAGGAAGAGTGCTCCAGGCAGAGGGCAGCCTGTGCAAAGGTCCTGAGATGGGGAGGAGCTGAAAGGTAAGAGGCCCAGAGAGGCAGCCAGTGAGGCTGCAGTGAGGGCCTAACTATTCACCGCCCTTTGTCTCAGGCAGGGCAAAGGGGACAGAGAATGGGCAAAAAACAACCACCGTGTGCCTCAATTTCATTTTCTCATTGACTCCGTATAGTGATCTCTGAATGGGGTTCCCACCTCTCCAGAGAGGCTCCCAGGGGGTCCAGCCAACCAGCCACCCACCCACCCACCCACCTATCCACTCACTCATCCATTTATCTGCCCAACCACCCCACTGTCCATCCATCCACCTACCCAGCCATCCCATCTGTCTGCCTATCCATCATTTATCCATCCATCCACCCATCCATCCATCCGTGACCCATCCATCTAGCCACTCATCCCCAAACCACCCAAAACCATCCAGCAATACAAATATCCATCATCCATCTACCCATCCAGTCACCCATCCACTCAACATCCTTCCCATCTGTCCACCCAGCCAGCCAGCCATCCACCTACTCACCTGCGGAGCCCAAACACGGCTCATGGCTCTGTCCCTGCACAGGGCTCCTATCACCACACCCCACTCTGGGTTCCGGCCCTCCTCCCTGCTCCAGTGCTCCCTCACCTCTCTGCTCCAGCCACACCTGCCTTCTCAGTGAACCCCCCAGTGTATCAGACACCTCCCACTTCTGGGCTCTTGCCTTTGTCATGCCCTCTGCCTGGGCTGCTCATCAGCCAGAACCCATTCACCTGCCCTGGTCTTGGCACCAACGTCCCCCCACAGTGGCCTCCCTGACCCCTGGGCTTCGTTTCCTGCAGACCAGCCGGCTCCTCCTTCTGAGTGACAAGCACTCCACGCCACCGCGTGCACCTGCCCACCTTTGAGACCACCCACCTCGGGGCTGAGAAGCCAAGACCACCTCCTTCCTATGGGCCGCAAGGCAAGGGGGTCTGTATGGTGGATGAAATGGTCTAATTTCATCCCACTGATCGATAATTGCTTCTTTGGCACCCATTGTATGCCAGTCCTCCTACATTGGGGCTGCGGCTCCTCCCTGCCCAGTACCCTCCCTCCCCTAACTGGCCCATGCCCTGGTCTGGGCCTCTGCCTGCCAGGCCGCCGGTGGGTAAACACACCCCACCCTCGGCCTCCCGCGCCATCCATCCCTGGCCTGAACAAGGGCCTCCTGTTAATGAGCTGGGGTGGGGACGGGAGAGGGGCAGGAGGGAGGATGAGGAATCAGGGTTGGGGCCCTGGTTCCTGTGCTCTCTACTGCCCACCCACCCATCCTCCGCACAGCTGCAGAAGTCTGGGTGGGAGACCCTCTCCCTATGGCCCTCGCGGGGAGGGGAGTGGGTGACTTCCTTCTCTGAGCGTCTAGTGCCCAAACCGAGGCAACAGTCTCAACCTGCCTCTCTGAGCCTCAGTTTTCCCATCTGTAGAGTGGGGATGTTCATGAGTGCCCCCACGGAAAAGTGCTCAGTGCACTTCTCATGGACTAACTTATTCCGTTCTCCTGACACCCCTACGATGTGGGGGCTCTTGTCCCCATTTCATCTCCGTTTTTACTGCTCCTGTTAATGTGCCTCAAACTTTAGCCATTTCTATGTTTCACTTTGTTTAACAGAGAGAGAATAAAACTTGTTTAGTTAGCCCTAGACTGTCTGTCCCCCTGTAACACAGACACAGGCTGGTTTTCCTATTACCCCGCAAAACTCTCCTTCAGTGTAAGAGGCAAGGAGAGAGAACCAGGGTGCTCATTCGCCCTGCCACAGTTATCTCTGGAAAATTCTAACTTCTTTCTCCCAAATCAGTTCCCGCTGAATGTCACATAGGACTGGGTCAATTCCAGTACTTTCTCCCTGGCAGCGACTCTTCAGTACAACTCACAAATGTTGGGAATTCGAAATTTCCATGATAATAAACTTTTGAAGGTGCCTCTGCTCCTCCCCCCAAAAAAGAAAAAAGAAGAAACCAAGGCACAGAGAAGTTAAGCAACCTGCCTCCGGCCCCACAGCAGAGCTGGGCTACGTGACCCAGGGCCCCCATGTTGGAAAACGAGACCTTCATCCTTGTGCCCTGCTCCCCCCACCATGATGAGGGGTTCCTGCCCCCTGGGGCGGGGGTTGGGGGAGCAGAAAGGGGAAAGCCACACATGCGGTATGGCAAGGTTTTGAACACTTGGCACTTGCCCAATAAAATTGTAGCCACTATATTTATTGTTATCTCCTTTCTTTATCAGCACCTACCTAGGACCGGACTGGGACAGGGTTGGGGCAGATGGAAAATGGGAGTGTGGGCGGGGCTTCCTGAAGTTCACAGTGTAAGTCACGGTGGGTGTGCCTGACTCCAGTGTCTGAGTAGCACCCTGGCACCCACGCCCATACCCTCAGCTACTTGGTCCTTCTGGAAAGATGGGTCCAGTGGGGCCGTTCGAAGCAGGCTGGGTCGGGATCTCAGCTTCGGATGCAGCCGTGGCCAAGTGGCCTCCCTCATGGCCCTGATGAATTCCCCAGACCCGGGGCCTGTGGCCGGGCCCGCCCAGGGCAGGGCAGCTGCCTTTCCGACATACTTTCCCTCTGGATTCACGAGGAGAGGCGGCTGGCTAAGCTGGGGGCGCCCACATGTCTCCTGGCCCAGCAAACCCCTGCCAGGAAGGGCCCCGGGGCCCCATCGTCACACAGGCACCAGCCCCTCTGCCCCAGCCTGGCCGGGGTCCCAGAACCACTGGGTCTGGCGTGATGGGAAGGGGAGCTGGCTGCGGCGGCCAGCCAAAGGCTCAGGCCAGGCAGTCCTGGGCAGCAGAATCTTCACAGCTAATGAGAGGCTTGGGCCAGCATTTCTTCTGTCTGGATTCTGGGGCCAAGGGCAATGAGGGGGAGTGTGAAGGCCTTAGGGGTCCCGCCTTCCCCAGTTCTAATTCCTGCTGTGTGACCTCGAGCTGTCTTGTCTTCTCTCTAAGGAAAATGTGAATAAGGACAATCGGAGGTATAAGTGACACAGTATATACGTTCCATATGGCAAAACAAGGCTAACGCAGGAGCCAGACATCCAGTACAGGTTAGCTCCTTCAATTCTCTCCACCATGGTCTCTCGACCCCCATTATACAAGTGAGGCAACTGAGGCACAGAGAGGTCATGCAACTTGCCCGAAGTCACACAGCAAGACTATGCCCCGCCAACATTTGAACCTAGACCATGTGGCTCCCAAGTCCGTCGTAAAGTACAGTGGGGGCAGGTATTACTATTAGTAATAATAATGATGTCCCAGCAATGATAAGGAATAAGAAGTGATCTGCTAATCCCAGTAGGTAACCTCATAGTTCACCAGCCTCCTCTCTCTGCACCGAGGGATCCCCAGGCTGTGAGAGACAGAACCAAACAAACAATCCCAGTTCCCTGAGTCAGGCCATCCCAACCTTTTCTGCAGGAATATTCTGCCAGGGGTCCCAGAAGGCTGTCATACAGGCACCAGCCCCTGAGACTGGCCCAGGATGAGCATGGAGGGCTTCATGGAAGAGGAGGCATCGGATCCTGGACTTGAAGGATGGAAGAGGGTGTTTGGGGTGATAGGGAACAGTATCTGCAAAGACCGGGGAGGACACTTATTCTGTAATGTGAGAGCAGTGTGGTATGCTTGAGAGAAGTCACTGGCTGGAAGGTCGGTGAGATCCAGGACGCAGGATCCTGAAACCAGACTTCTCGTCTGGGCCTCTGTTGTCTGATCCGCAAACTGGGACATCCTCAGGAATTCTGTCTTTGCCATTCCCCCTGCTTGGAATGCCCTTCCCTGCATCTCCCCATGGCCTGGCCTTGAACAAGGCCACGTGCATCCAAGTCCCAGCCTCGTGTCCAGCCTGCGGCAGAGGCTGGCTTCCATGCACCCTTGTTTCAGCTGCATGAGGCACACGCAAGCCCACAGGCCCTGCTGGAGTTTGTGGTTTTCCCAAGAATTCCAGTGCTAGCCGGGAGCGGCCCCCAGGTGTGCTGGACGCCAAGGAAAACAGGAGGTGAGCTCATGGCCCGGCCACAGGCAGCAGGCAAGGTGGGCACTGTCAGGGCACAGGCTTCACTAGAAATGCCCAGGTTGGGGCTGACTGCTCCCACTCAGTCTCCTCGCCAGACCCATCCCCTCCTACTTACCCTCTGTGGCTCCCTATTGCTCTAGAAGACAGCCCCAGCTCCACACCACTGGTACTGCATCTCCTGAGCCCCAACATCTTTCCACCTTAAGATCGTTCCTTCTAATGGACCATACTCATTTCTGTCACAGGGCCTTTGCATATTCTGTTCCTCTACGTGAATGCCTACCACCATTTTTTAAATTTTTATTTATTTAATTTTTTTTGCCTGGCCATGTCCTCCTCACCTTCCTGCTCCTGGTTTCATGTTCCCTCCTCCTCTGAAAAGTCTACGCAGATCCCCCCCACCCCACCCCACCCTAGGCTACAGTCAGGCACCTCATCGGAGATCCCACTGTTGCCTGTGTATTCCCATTGCAGCTCCACCCTCTTTGGGGGATAATGCAGCTGCCTCCCTACCAACCTGGGCTCCCCTAGAGGGAGAGGCCCTATCTGTCTTGTTCATCCTGTGTCAAGAGTCCAGCCTAGGACATGACACACAGTAGGTGCTCAGTGTGTGTTTGCGGAAGAAATAAATGTGTCTGAAATTTCTTTACCTCCAAGCCATAGGTGCTTCCTCTGCTGGAGCTGTCCTCACCTTTCCTCTGTTGATCTGAGTCCTTCCTTTCCTTCGGGTTTCCTTTCCACCTCCGGGAAGCCCTCAGTGACTTCTCTGAAGCCTTCCAGAAGAAATGATCTGGCTATGACCCTACGCCTACTTCATCCTTGCCCCTTGCAGGGGCCTTAGGCTAGCCGCTTCCCCTTCCCAGCCTCTTTTCCTGATCTATACAATAGAGGCTTCGAGCAGTTGTAGGGTGGGGTGGAGAGGGTTAATCCCAGAAAGTCGAAGTGTTTTGTAGCTCAGGAGCTGGGAGGGACGATTTTCTTGATTAGCAGTAATTCTGTGGGAACAGCAGCTGGAGCGGAGCTCGGAAGGTATGGCGAAGTCTCCACAAACAGAAGCCCTGGCCACCCCCCACAGACCTCCTCCAGCTGGAGCCCTTGAATTTGTGCACTCCCCTGCTGAGGATGGACCTGCACACAGCCCATTACACAGATTGGGAAACTGAGTGGGCTCACCGCCAGGCTGTCCCCCAGCACTCACCAGTCAGAGAACCACAGACAGAGAAGACCATAAAGCTGATCGGGGACCCACTTGCAACTCTCTAGACCTGGGCAGGGAACCTAAGAGTCCCCACTCTCACTTGACCCCCCATTTTCCTGTTATAATGATAATCATCAACAATGAAACTTATTACCTCCACCCTACAGGGGAGGAAACTGAAGCACAGAGAGACGTCATTGGCCACATTTTGAAGCAAGTGAGGAAGGAGTGGAGGGCCAGTCAGCCTGATTTAAAGCAGAGTCGGGGGTGCAGGCCCTAGTCTTTAGCTTCTCTTGACTCTGTTTCCCCAAGTGTGAGCTGAGGGGAGCAGCCATAGGAATCGCCTGGTACTCAGCTATGTCCCAATCTTGGCATACAGCAGGCACTCAATAAATAAGTGAAAGAAGGCTGGAGGGTGGTCCCACCTGACGACCCGCGCCACAGATCTCTACACTCAGTTTCCCCCGTGACTCAGTTTCCCTGTCGTGTCCAGGTTCAGTAACACCGGGCGGGGCCTTGAACGCTGAGACTAGCGCCATCTGTTTACCTTGCGGCTGGACGCTGGGCAGGGCCGCGGGTGGGCCGTCCCGGGAGCCGGCTGCGCCGCCGGGATAAATAGGCCCCGCGGGCCTCGTGGGCAGCAGAGAGCGAGCTGCAGTCCAGCTCCCCGCCGCCGCCATGGTTCCTGCCGCCGCCTGCGTTCTCCTTCTCTCCCTGGCCGCCCTCGGCGCGTCGGGTCAGCGCCAGATACCACTAGGTAAGCCGCCCCCTCCCCCACGCGTGGCCTCGACCCCCAACCATACCGGAGGACCCAAGAGGCCTGGGGTCGCGGCTCCTAGGGGCTCGGGGACTGTTCATCGGGACATGCAGGACGGAGAAAGGCAGAAGGGCGGACTTCAAGGAATGAGGGAGTCCCGGGTCCCTGCCGCGTTGCGGTGAGGATTGCTGGTGGGGGTCCCTAAACCCCCATGCCCCATCAGCGCCTCCTGTCGGCTCAGGTGGAGATCTGGGCCCGCAGATGCTTCGGGAACTTCAGGAGACCAACGCGGCGTTGCAGGACGTGCGGGAGCTGTTGCGGCAGCAGGTGCGGGCCAGGGTGGGGACACAGGGAGCGCGGAGGAGGGGAAAGAGGCTTGAAAGAGGAGGGTGGGGAGGATGATAGGAGAAGCAGGTCCCGGTGGAGAGGGAGAGGGCTCTGGGTACCAAGATCGGGGAGGAAGTTGTAGAAAGGGGGGAAAGGGGAGTCCCAGGGGTAGAAGTTTCCCCGGGAGAAGACAGGGGTTCGTGAGGGGTTAAAGGAAGTCCCTGGGAAAGAGGGGAGGAGCGGGGAGGATAGGGAGTATGGAGTGGGGGGGGGGGAATGCAGGGGAGAGGGAGGATCCGAGGGTAGTGAGTGGGCCTGTGGAAAGGGAGTCTGGGGGAGGGGGAGGAGACACCCAAGGGAGGAAGAGAAGGATGGGGCCCCGCTGACTACACTCCATCCCCCTGCACCGCAGGTCAAGGAGATCACGTTTCTGAAAAACACAGTGATGGAGTGTGATGCGTGCGGTGAGCGCCGCTGGGGCGGCAGAGACGTGGCAGGCGGGAGATGGAGAAGAGATGGGGAGACAAAGGCAGAGACAGCGAAGGAAAGACCGGGAGGAAAAGAGACAGGAAGAGACAGAGATGGAGAGACTGGACGAGGGATGGAGAGAGGCGAACAAGGAGGGGAGACAGAGATTATGGGAAGGGACACACGAAAAGAAGCAGAGGCCGTGCGAGAGATGCAGGGAGATGCAGAGACGCTGAGGGAGAAGCCGAAAACGGACGGGCGCGAAGATACAGTGACCGAGAAAACCTGGCGGGCAGGGAGCGTGGTCCGGGGCGGGGTCGCAGAGGGCCTGGGATCTCACCACGCCCCCAGGAGGGGCGTGGTCACATAGACTCCGCCCCGGGGCGTGGCCCTGACCTGTTCCGTATCACCGCCGGCAGGGATGCAGCCCGCGCGCACACCGGGTCTGAGCGTGCGGCCTCTATCCCAGTGCGCGCCCGGCTTCTGCTACCCCGGCGTGGTCTGCACTCAGACCTCAAGCGGCGCGCGCTGTGGACCTTGTCCCGCGGGATTCACTGGCAATGGCTCGCACTGCGTGGACGTCAACGAGGTGCGCTCGCTCCCCCCCCCACCGCCCGGACGATCCCCCTAACGCCTGCCTCCGCAACTACCCACCTCCCCAGCAATCTCCTCCCCAGCTGAGGGTTCTCACCCAGAGGACCCCTTCACCTCTGGGGGCGCACGTCCAGACGACCTTGCCGGCAGGGGGCCTTCACACCAACCAGTTCCCTCACCACCAGTGACGCCGGTCCCGCCAAACCCCTCTGTGGCCAGTGACGCCCGCCCCGAGCACTCTCCTACCCCCGAGAGTGGTCCGCCCCAACGACCCCCCTCACCTCCGGGGCTCACAAGCCCCAACGGCCCTTGCACCACCGCGAGGCCCCCGCCGGGACGACGCTTCCACCGCCGGGCACGCACGCCCCGACGACCACTTCCCCCTTCTGCTGGGGACGCCCGCCCTCGCAATTCCTTCCCCCACCCTTCAACACCCAGTTCATCGGCTCCCGGGAACAGCCCCCTTCAGGCTCTCCCCTCTCCCCGCCAGGTCGCTCCCCTGACCCCATCAAGGCAAAGTCGTGTCTGACCCCTGGGACGATGGCCTCTGCCCCACAGGGCTCCCCCGTCACCAAGTGCTGGCTGATGGTCCCTGAATTTTCTATGCTTAAGCCCAAAAGATCCTGAGGCTCCGCTCTCGAGGGGGCCCACCTCCTGCATCCTCTGACCCTCCGTGGCTCTTCCTCCCCCAGTGCAACGCCCATCCCTGCTTCCCCCGCGTCCGCTGCATCAACACCAGCCCGGGCTTCCGCTGCGAGGCTTGCCCACCGGGGTACAGCGGCCCGGCTCACGAGGGCGTGGGTCTGGCCTTCGCCAAGGCCAACAAGCAGGTGAGGGCCATGGAGGGGTGGGCTCCAGGAGGGAATAGGGGATTCATTTTGTTTAATAAACTGGTCCTGCAGTCTTGCGGCCATTTTCCTGCCTCACTTCAGCGGGAAGGGGTGGGGGACCGGGGCCTGGGGGACGGATGGGGGAAGGGTCCTCATCAGGATGGTTGAGGTTGGGGGAGGAATGAAGGGAGACGTAGGATGCAGATGAGACATGAACTGGAAGGGAGGTCTGGGTTTTGTGCGTGTGGGCGGTGACCTCTGCGCTCCCTGCCATCCAGGTTTGCACGGACATTAACGAGTGTGAGACCGGGCAGCATAACTGTGTCCCCAACTCCGTGTGCGTCAACACCCGGGTAAGGCCCGGGAGGAGTGGGATAGGATCGAGACACTGGGGGTGGGTGCGAAGTGGAAGGCAGCCCAAGCTCACTGCCCGCCGTCCGGGCCCAGGGCTCCTTCCAGTGCGGCCCTTGCCAGCCTGGCTTCGTGGGCGACCAGACATCTGGCTGCAAGCGGCGCTCAGAACGCTTCTGCCCTGACGGCACGCCCAGCCCGTGCCACGAGAAAGCCGACTGCATTCTGGAACGCGATGGCTCGCGATCGTGCGTGGTGAGTGCGGGGGGGGCAGGGAGGGGCGTGGCATGGGTATGCAGGGGTGAGGCGGGGTGGCTATCACGCCAGGGCACCTACTCACTATTCCACCCGCAGTGCGTCGTTGGCTGGGCGGGCAATGGGCTCCTCTGCGGCCGAGACACCGATTTGGACGGCTTCCCAGACGAGAAGCTTCGCTGCTCAGAACCCCAGTGCCGTAAGGTGGGCGGGGTCTGAAAGGCGTGAAATGGACGGTGGTGGGCGGGGTTCCCCGATCACGCCCCTCATGCCGGCTGTGCCCGCCCCTAGGACAACTGTGTGACGGTACCCAACTCAGGGCAAGAGGACGTGGATCGCGACGGCATTGGAGACGCCTGCGATCCGGATGCCGATGGGGATGGGGTCCTCAACGAGCAGGTGGGGCCAACGTCGGGTCCTACGCAAGGCTGTGTGTGTGGGGGCTGTGTCTTGGGTGAGGGAAGCTGCCTCAGAAGATGTGGCCACGGGGGCCCGGGAGGGATGGGGCGTCTCTGCGGAGGAAGGGGGTCCTCGGAGATGGGCTGGACAGGGGAGTGACATTTGCCCCTCCAGGCCTATCCCCCCTCCTTAACCGGCCCTGTCCCCCAGGACAACTGTAAGCTGGTGCGGAACCCAGACCAGCGCAATGCGGACGGCGACAAGTGGGGTGATGCGTGCGACAACTGCCGGTCCCAGAAGAACGACGACCAAAAAGACACAGATCAGGACGGCAAAGGCGACGCCTGCGACGACGACATCGACGGCGACCGTGAGCGCTGCAGCAGGAGGGAGGGGAGAGGGAAGGGCTGGCACCGAGGGCGGGCAGGGTTTGCCTGAGGGCGGGGCTCGGCTTCTTTTGGAAGCCGCAGCGGGTAAGCCTGTCCTGGGGTCCGGGGCGGTGGACTGTGCTCTGGTGGCCAGAGAAAATGCAACCCGGGACACGACGCAGAGGGTGAAAGGCAGGAACATTTGGAGGAGGGGGAGGTGGGCCCTTTGTCAGATGCTGCAGGGAATAAGTAGAAGAACAGAGACGCGAACTTGGGGTTTAGGGCCAGGGACATGCGAGTTTTACACCTGGTGCCCTGAGTGTCTCAGGGTGGTGCATTCACAGTACCAGCGGAGGGTGCCCCTGAGCTTCCCCTGTGAGAGCCTGTCCCCTCACCCGCTGTCCATCATTAAGTCTCTGAGACATGGGTCTGTGCAGGAGCACTTGATTTAACGTTGTATCTACTGGAGAGGCGTGGTTAGCATCTGCCTTCCTGGTCAGCCTGGCCCCGCCCCCATCTTGGGATCCTGTGCTGTCCGTCCCCCCCCCCCCCCCCCCCGCCAACGGGCCCCCCCCCCCCTCCTCCGGGCGCTCCTGCCTTCCGCCCCCCCCCCCCCCCCCGCTTCTCGCAGGGATCCGAAATACGGTGGACAACTGCCCAAGGGTGCCCAACTCAGACCAGAAGGACAGAGATGGTGATGGTGTAGGGGATGCCTGTGACAACTGTCCCCAGAAAAGCAACCCAGACCAGGTGAGCACAGGCCACACCCCAGAGGGGTCAGATCCCTGAGATGAGCTCCACACTAGTTAAGGAGACTGAACCCTAGTCTAAGCATGGTGGTGGTGGGGTGTTCCGTGGGGTCAGGATGACTTTGGCTCTGGAACTGGGGGTGGGTGGGAGGCTTCTGAATTTTCCTGCCCTGATTTTGGACTCCTGCATTCTTCCTCCCCAGAGGGATGTAGACCACGACTTTGTGGGAGACGCTTGTGACAGCGACCAAGACCAGTAAGGAGACCATCTGGGGTGGGAGCAGGACCGACGGTGGGCGGCCCTGACCCAGCACTCTGGGAAATCTCACTTTGTGTCCCACCCACCGATTTTAGGGATGGGGATGGGCACCAGGACTCACGGGACAACTGCCCTACAGTACCAAATAGTGCCCAGCAGGACTCAGACCACGATGGCCAGGGTGACGCCTGTGACGAGGATGACGACAACGACGGAGTCCCTGACAGTCGGGACAACTGTCGCCTGGTGCCCAACCCAAACCAGGAAGACGTAGACCGTAAGGCAGAGGGCGGGGCCTGTGGTGGGATTGCGGCTGGTGTGGGGACCTTGGCAGGTGTGGGCGTGGCTAGGTCTTGGGCGGGGCTGGCGCTGACCCCACCGCCCGGGTCTCTCAGGGGACGGAGTGGGCGACGCGTGCCAGGGCGACTTCGACGCGGACAAGGTGGTGGACAAGATCGATGTGTGTCCGGAGAACGCCGAGGTCACCCTCACCGACTTCCGGGCCTTCCAGACCGTCGTACTGGACCCCGAGGGTGACGCGCAGATAGATCCCAACTGGGTGGTGCTCAACCAGGTTGGGACCTGGCCCTGGCAGAAGGCGATGGGAGAGGGTCCTAAGCTGGGGGCGGGGGAACCGAGGGCCCCCGCGGCCAGCCTGAGGCCCTTCTTCCTTTGACCCCTTCAGGGTATGGAGATCGTGCAAACGATGAACAGCGACCCTGGCCTGGCTGTGGGTGAGACACCGAGAAGGGCAAGGCGGTGCGGCAGGCGGAGTAGAGGGCGGGGTCAGAGGAGGGCGGGGCGGGGGCGGGGCTGAACTCAGGAAAGGCGGAGCCAGGTTGGGACTGGGCTCTGGACTCTGAACGAGCATGGTCCTTGGCGGTTAGGGCAGGCTCAGGGGAGTGGTCATGGCTGGTCTTGACCATGGCGGGGACCCGGGCCTAGGAGGCAAGTGGGAATCCAGGGTCGGGGCGGGGGGGTGGTCCAGGGTCCTCAGCTCCGGTAGAGGTAGGGCTAGGTGGGGGCAGGGCTAGCGTCCCGGAGCCCCACCGCTCCCCTCTCTTTGCCCAGGTTACACGGCCTTCAATGGCGTGGACTTCGAAGGCACGTTCCACGTGAACACGGTCACGGATGACGACTACGCAGGCTTCATCTTTGGCTACCAGGACAGCTCCAGCTTTTATGTGGTTATGTGGAAGCAGATGGAGCAGACATACTGGCAGGCCAATCCCTTCCGTGCGGTGGCTGAACCTGGCATTCAGCTTAAGGTCTCTGTGGCCCTACCTGACCTCTAGGTCCCTGTGGTCCTTCCTTAGGAGGCCCCAAGTCCTTCGCTGGACTCCCAAAGCCTTTACAGCCCCCCCAGCATCATTCTATGGATCTCAGAGTCCTCCCAGACCTCCTCTGGATTCCCACAGGCTACTCACACACTCCCTCAGGTCCCCCAGTCTGCCTTTAGGCCCCCAAACCTACTCATGGAGCCTAAACTTTCCCTCAGATTCCAACCAACTGAGCCACCCAGGCGTCCCATCCCTCAGATTCCAAATCCTCCTGCAGAACCTCTAGGCCCCAGTATATCACAAAACCCTGCAGTAAATCCCCCAAATCCTCCAGCTCCCAGTTTATCCCATGGACACCCAAGACTTTCTGTAGGTCACTAAGTCCCCTTGCAGACCCTTCCAAATCCTCTCAGACTCCAAACCTGTCCATGGACTCCCACATCCTCTCATGAGATCCTGGACCATTCCTGCCCCCCGTATCCCACCTATGAATCTCCATGTGACCCTCAAGAAAGCTTTCTTGCTGGTCTCCCATCCAGGAACCCTAAGCCCCCGCCCCCCCCCCCCCCCCCCTGCCAAGACTTGCAGCTCCCCACCTGTCCCGGCAGGCACGGTTCTGGGGGTCTCCAGTAGCCAGTGCGGTCTCTGACTCTGTTTCCCTGTCGCTGGGCTCCACAGGCCGTGAAGTCCTCCACAGGCCCCGGGGAGCAGCTGCGGAATGCACTCTGGCACACTGGGGACACAGCATCCCAGGTGCGGCTGCTGTGGAAGGACCCCCGCAACGTGGGTTGGAAGGACAAGACATCCTACCGCTGGTTCCTACAGCACCGGCCCCAAGTGGGCTACATCAGGTGGGGTCCCCACCCCTTGCTGGTAGACCAGGAGTTCCTTGCTCTGTCTTGGCTCCTGGAGGTTCAGGGGGCCTCAGTCCCCTGATCTGTAAAATGGGAATGATATGTGCCATTAGATTCACTGTGTCTGGCTCGGGGACATGGCACACCTCCTAAGACCCAGGGCACAGCAGGTCCTCAGATAGAAGATGGGGTCCCACTCACTCTGTTCTTGGTCCCCACTCGGTACGGCCAGCAAGTCCAGGCGTTCTGCTTTAGCAGGTGCTGTATCCATCCTCTCACACCGAGAAACTGAGGCTCAGCTCAGCAGCCCCATCTGCCCTAAGCGTGGCCCAGGCACGGGGGAGGCACAGGGCCCCCCACTCTGAGATAGGAGGGGACCCATCTTCCAAGGCAGACGCCAAGGCCTCAGAAGGGAGGGCCTAGCCCAGGGCCCTGACTCACCAGCCCGTCCTCCTCACAGGGTGCGGTTCTACGAGGGCCCTGAGCTGGTGGCCGACAGCAACGTGGTCCTGGACACAACCATGCGGGGTGGCCGCCTGGGGGTCTTTTGCTTCTCCCAAGAGAACATCATCTGGGCCAATCTGCGCTACCGATGCAACGGTGAGGGGCGCGTCCTGCCAGGGAGGGTGCGGCGCTCACCCTGCCCAAGCTCATCTCTTCTCACTTGCTTGCCCTTTCTCTGCAGACACCATCCCAGAGGACTACGAGACTCAGAGGCTGCTGCAGGCCTAGAGATGGGGGGTGGCGACCCACTGCTGGAAGATGGCCACCATCGTGGCTGCCCTCGCTGTGATAAGCAGGGAACTCGACACCCGGCTCCAAGGGGTGGCTGTCCTAGAGGGGCTCAGGGAGGACAGAATAAAGTGTGGGCGGTGGAGTGGCTGGCTGCTGTGTCAGCTGTGGGGAGCTGGTGGGGCGGGGCCTCAGAGGGAGTGCTGGGACAGGGACCCCCAAACCCAGGCCTGTGGCTGACTCCCTTCCTGACTGGTTAGGGCCCGACGACCCGACTAGGAGTGTCCAACCCTGACGGGGGAGGACACAGGCCTGCTGCGGCATCCCACCCGCTTGAAGTCACGGGCTTCCATCTCCACCGTGGAGTGCCTGCCCCAGGATGATGGGGTGGGGGTGGGGGTCCTTCCCCTTTCAGACAGCTGGCTAGGGGTGGGGATGAGGCCCTCATGCCTGTGTGTCCATATTCATGTGTGTGTTTTGTGTGTGGGGGGGTGCCTGTGTGTGGCTCCCAACCTGGCCTGTCCGATTGGGCCCAGGTTCTGTCCCTGGTGTGGGGGGGAAGAGCAGGAAAAAAGGGGAGGAGGCAGAGACGAAAACATTGGATTTTTATTATGTTTCATTACAAAGGATGCAAAGGTACAAAGACAAAAGCGTCCACGCCAGAAGGGATGGGCAGGGGCCGGCCGAGTGCGCCCTGAGCCGCCCGCCCCCACCCGCCGTGGGCACCCAACCCACGGCCCATGGGACATCCACAGCAGAGTGTACATGCTGGGGGTGGGGGAGAGCCAGCCTGCGGACAGAGGAACAGAGGCGGAGCAGGGCTCAGAGGGCGGTTTGCATATATCAGTGGGCCAGCCCGGCCCCCTGGGGGGCACTCTCCTAAAGTGGGGCACAGTGGGGCAGGTGGACCTTGGCTGCCAAAGCCCTCCTCTCAGGGCCTGGTGGCAAAGGCCACGGCTATGTCCACCTGTCCCGAGTGGGCAAGAGGTCAGAAGTGGTGGGCTAGGATGGGCTGGGCATTGACGGCCCCCAAGCTCCAGAACCCTGCTAAACAGGGGCGACGCACTCCCCTACAAGTACCGCCTGTCACTGGCATCCTGGGGACAGGATGTGGAGGGCTGGCCAAGAGACGGAAGGCAGAGGGAACTGTCTGGAGCCAGCAACGCTCTCATGTCTAGCCCCTATCCCTGACCCTGCCAGGGAGGAGCCGGAGGCCCTAAGACCCATGGGTCTGAGCCAGTGACAGGAGGGAAGTTGAGGCCTGGGTCACAAGGGTCTTTTTCCCATTACCCGTGGCCCACCCCAATACCTCTGAGGGTACTCCAGTGCCCAGGCCTGGGGGTTCAGGTCACCCCACCTCCCTCCTGGGGAGTAGCCACTTCAGAGAGAACGGATCTGTGGCCAGTTGCCTGCAGCACAGGAAGGGTAATGAGAGGTGCCTGGGCCCCACCCAACCGGGAATCCTGGAGGCCAAAGATCAAGAGAAACCAAGGACAGAGTCAGCTCCAGCCAGGCAGGGCCTGATGGGAGAGTGATTCAGGAACCCCCAGGAGGTGGGGCAGCAACAGACCCCACTGCCTACTCACCCTAGGCAGGCCTCCAGCAGTGGGGGAAGCACACAGTACACTCCCGCCCCCCCGACAGCTCTTCAAGCCAAGTGGGACTGGCTCTGATGGCCAGAACTCCCTTACCTGCAGTGGCGCCTGCAGGAGCGATGGGCCAAGACCAGGATACAAGGTACCCTCGACCTTGCAGCTCCCACACTCTACCCCCACACTGAGAACCTCTGTGGCCTCTGACCTAGGGCTCCATCAGATGCCAGGGAAGGTGATGGGTGCTGCTGCTGCTTTGTCAGGACCGGGGTAGGGGGTGGAAGGCCTCCCAATACCAACAGGCCTTACCACACCCAGCCTGTACCCAGGAGTGGGGATGCCTTCTTTGGAAATGCAGAAAACCCATAATCCAGCTGGGGGTGGAAGTCTGGAAGGATGTTTGGTTATGAACCAGCTCAGGGTTGGCTGAGATGTGGAGGCCTGGGGAGGGGGGCACATTCCCATGTGTCCTCAGCTCCACTGAGGGCCCCTCTAAGGACAGTCCCTCACGGGGGCTCACCAGGCCCAGGATGCTGGATGGGGGTAGGCAACCCAGCTCCCCACAGCCCGGGCACTGGCTCCCATCCTGCCTGACCAGGCCGCGGCTAGCACCTGGCACACAGCCCACAAACCAGACCGCCACCCCAGGACATCTGGATGGATGTGGAGCCTTCTCACCCTCCATGTGGGGGTCTCCTCATGCTGGACACCCATCCTTGCCTGCCCCACTATGACACATGGGCCTCGCAACAGGGCCCACCCGGCTAGGCACTCTCTGGGGAGCTCAGCCATCCAAAGAAATCAGGCCAAACACACAGACATCAGAACCCCTTTTCCCAGCCCCCCAAGCCCCAAAAGAGACAAGAAAAGGCCTGCAAAGGCAGGACCCCTGCCCTCAAGGCACAAGCCCGGGGCAGGCAGGTGGCTCAGAAGCCCAAAGGGAGATCTGCATGGAGGTGTGTCTGGGGAAAGGGCCAAAACACACATGGATGCCCTTCCCTTAGGCCTAGCTGCTCCCAGGGAGTCCTCTGGAGCGCAGTGGCAGGGGGGACTGGACTTACCCCATTTAGGGCACCTTCCGCTCTGGTTTGTCCCCCAGAGATCATACACAGTTCTTGAATCTGTCAGCTGGGGGCCCCTATATTTTGTGGAAGGGTTAACCTGCCTCCTGAGCTTTCCACTGAGGGTCTCAGGCCTCCTTGCCCCAAGGGGTTGGCACCCCCCAACCCTTCCTGCCCAAAAGAGCATCAGGAGGAAGCTGGGGGGGATGAGGAGAACAAGGAGGGGGCCATAGTAGGTCCTGAAGAGCACTGCCTGTCTTCCCCCAGAAAGGACTCAGTGGGGATGGAGGTTGGCATGGGTACCTGTCACAGGGAATATGGTCCCAACAAGACCCCTTCTCCTCCCCAACATGAGTCCTGGACACTGTGGGGGGTGACTCTGATGGGTGTTGAGGGGACAGGGGCAGAAGCCCTCTTCTCTGGAGGACACAGAGGGGCTGATCCCGGGCTCTACTTTGGCCCACAAGCCTCCCTGGGGGTAAACAACTCACTGTCCTGTGGGCTTGGAGGACAGAGGGTAAACTGAGGCAGGTGGGAACATACTGTTCAGCTTGTTCCCAGGGCAGAAGGTCGCACAGCTGAAGGGATTGAAATTGGGAGCACTCAAGGCGGGGGGGCGGGCAGCGGTAGGGGGACAGACTGGCTTGGCCTCTGACTTCACGTGGGCTGAGCATCCAGGCCTGTCCCGAGCACACGAGCGAGGACACAGGCGGCGGGTCTATGTACAATATTCAGGGGCCCTGGCCCACCCCTCACAGCGCAGCTCGCCTGAAATCACAGTATTTCACATCACAAGTCAAAGGGCTGGTTCCCTTAGGCTGTCCTGTTTCAGGAAATCTTGGCAATTCAAGAATACTTAGTAGAGAAGCAATATTTACGAAATAAGCAAAATCCCCCGCTACGACCTCAGGAGGCCTGCCCAGGCCCAGGCAGGGGTGTGAACCCTTTTGAGGACACAGGGACGCCTGGCCACTGGCTCCTGGCTGGGACCCCCTCCCTCGGAAAACTGCACCTATGCCCCTCCTGGGCGAAAGTGGCCACGTAAATACAATGTCTCCCGTGCCCCCCCAAGCCAAGGGGCTGCCGGACACGGGCCGCAGGGGTGGACGTCCACCCTCTCCTGCCCACCTGCGCTGAGAGCCAGGCGCCGAGCAGGCGGGAAGTACGGGCAGACGAGGCTCCCTCACGGGGGTCCCCAAAGCCTTGTTTTGAAAATTGCATCCAGGAAGGTTGCTTGTAGTTTTATTAAGGCCATTTTTTTAAAAAGTTCTACACACAAGTCTAATGGTAATCAAACTCTTCTATGTACATGTAGTTTTTTCTTTTAAAAA
>NW_019154094.1:3140362-3176906 GCF_002288905.1 Enhydra lutris kenyoni | reverse complement strand
AAGAAGAAGAAGAAGAAGAAGAAGAAGAAGAAGAAGAAGAAGAAGAAGAAGTCGTCGTCTCACTCTTTGCTCCCAGCCCCTGCCTTGGTAGGAGGCTGGGCCCCCGACCTGGACAGACCAACCCTGTGTCCCCCAGCCCAGACACGGGCAGCAGGGGTCAACTAACTGAGGATGGGGCCTTCTCACGCCTGGGGCTGCCCAGTCGCTTGGCCAGATGCTAATGGCCTGGCCCGGGGAAGAGAGGGAGGGATGTGACTAGGATGGAATCTGGCTCCCACGCGGACAGAGCCGAGGGCTTGAAAGACCTAGAGACAGTGGCTGGGACACCACAGAGAAACGCACCGAGCAGAAGGTGCCAGCCCGGCCTGCAGGCCGCAGAGCCAGCCAGCGCTCAAGGTGCAGCTTTGGAGGGACTGAGACAGCAGTCCCAATCCCAGAGCAGCTGACAGAAAATAAAGACAGCCCTGTCATCCCCTCCAGGCCCAGGGATAGCCCCCAGCATGGTGGCCGTAATCCGAGGGTCACCTCAGCCTCCTGGAAGGCTGCCCCTACAACACACACTGCTCTTGGCCTCCGGAGCCAGCCCTGATGGGAGGAGCCGTGACAGGGGCGGCTGGAGGGGACGAATGTCAGCCAGTTCTCGGGGCAGGGCGGGGCGAGAGGGCAGCCTCATCCCTGGTGGTGGTGAGGGGAGGCAGAGGGGCTGCTGCTGCCACCAGCCTCAGAGTCTGGGCCTAGTCCTTCCTGAGGAGCAGCAGGCACCTTGAGGACGACCAGGCAGGGGTGGGCCTTCGAGGGACCCTTAATAAAAGCCGTGGCTCCTTCCTGGAAGTCTGCCACGTGGCTGGAGGGGAGGTACCCCTCGGCCACCTGGAGCTTCTGCCAGGGACCCCAGCAGGCCCCAGCTGCCCTCACTCAGCCTTAGCTAAAGAGGCCAGAGACTCAGCTCAGGCCTGGCAGGCTGCAGGCCGCGTCCAGTTAGCTTAAAAAATATGTAACATGGAATTTCCGGAATAAAAACATGCTTCAGGAAAGTACTGGATTGAAGGAGTCAGCTACTCGTCTACAACCAAAGTGTAAATACAAACCGAAAGAAACAAACAAAAACACAACAAAACCCGCCCTGGCAGTCCCCACCCCACCCCGCTCTTTAAACAACAGTAACAGTGACCACGGTACAGAGAAGAAAAGATGAGAACGAGTTGAGAGATGAAAACAACCCCAGAAACACGCGCGGTCTCCACATGCACCCCCCAGCTGGCCCCTCCATCCCGGCCAGGGGCTTCATTTTGGGGGCAAAGGCGGCCGCAGAGGGACCTGGCTGGGGGAGGGCAAAGCGGGAGCGCGGGTCCCAGGAAGATTTAGCTGCTTGCCATGCTCTGTTCACACCTTTGATATTCTACCTCCGTGGGACGGAGCGTAGCATTCTCTGAATGTGCTCAGAAATATAAAAGACAGCAGTCAAAATAGTGTTTATTTCACTTTGTGTCTGCCCCTCTCTCTGGCACCTTCTCCCTTTGGCAGGGTGGGGCTGGCTCGCTACCTAACCTCGGGCTGGGGGTGGCGGGCGGGTTGGGATGGGGGAACCAGGAACGAAGGAAGGCAGTGAGAGCTGGACAAACAGTCGGAAAATGCACCTCAGCCCACCGCCGCCGTGGACCACAGCGCCCCCTCCAGGCCGGCGGCCCTGCCCAACACGTTTTCCGCATCTTACAGGGGGACCGCTCATGGCCCAGGGTGGGGGGGCGAGAGAGCACGCGCAGGGAAGACCCGCGGGGGTGACACGCGGCCTCCCAAGGGAGGTGGACAGCTGGGGGGGACGGGCGGGTGGGCAGGGGGCGCTTGGCGGCATTGCAAGCTCAGAATCACAAGCTCGGCCGTTTGCGAAGGACGGAGCGCGGCCGTCCCTGGGCTCAGGGAGACGCCGTCGGGACCACTGACCGGCGGGGTGATGGAGCCGGGGGCTGGGCGGCGACGTGCCGGGTGTGCAGCTCACAGACGGTCCATCCGGAAGGTGTCCTCGGTGGCCGGGTCGGCCAGGACCATGTCGGGGTCGTTGAGCATGTGCAGTCCGTCCAGGGTCAGGGGGTCAATCTTGAGTTCGTCCAGGGGGAATTGGTTGTCGGAGTCGAAGCTGACGTCACCGACCCCAGCCAGTGTGCTGGTCAGTTCTTTAGACAGGCTGGGAGGGGACTCTCCCGTCACTGGGGGTGGGGGGGGACACAGGACAAAAGTCTCAGCACATCCCTCTCTGTTCCCACACCCTGTGCCTCCATGGCCCCCTGTCAATGTTCAGGGAAGAGGGGTTTGGGCCACCCCAGGGTACTTACATGGGGGTTGGCCCTCTGGGGGTTTATACTGGTGACAACTAGGGGCATTTTGTGTTGTCATGAGTGGGGAGCAGGGATGCCGCTCAGCACCTCGGAATGCACGGTGAGCCCCACCACCCCCAGAGAAAGATCCAGCCCTACATATTGGCAGTGCCAAGGCTGCGAAGCCCTGGGCTGGGACCTCTCCCGCTCTGCCAGGCTCTGCCAGGACGTCGCCTTCGCGTGCATCCCTGACAAGCAGGCTGGGGTGTGTGTGAATTCCCACCCACTCCCCAAAGAGCCAGTCAACCCTGGGCTCTCTCCTTTACTTGCAGTGCCACCTTAGGCCTTAGTTTCCCAATCTGAGACATGGGTATGAAAATCCTAGTCTTTCTGGGCCACTGGGGCAATCACAGGGGCCTATGCCTTCTCACGCATCGGAAGCTACTGTTCCCAGAGCACCTGCTGCGGACTGCTGCCCGCACCCCCGAGGTAGGCAGGAAGCACCATGGCGTGGGGTGGGGTGGGGGGTGGCTCTGGCATGGACTCCTCCATCTTGGAGATGTTGGTGGGACCACCAGGGGGTGACACTCTCAATCCTCAGACAGTGCTGGCTTGTAAGAAAATGCTTCTTTTGGTAAAACCCAGAACCCAGAGGGTGGGGCGGGGGCAGCAAAGGGTCTGGGTTCTCTGCTGCATGGAGCAGGGACCTGCTTACACATACTGCGCTCGGGCTGCTCGGGGATGCTCATCACAGTGTCGGGGCGGTTGCATGTACGTTGGCTGCATGGCAAGACCCCTGTCAGGCAGGGCCCACCCCCGTTACCTGTGACCCCAGTATACTCAGCTAATGGGGCGGAGGGACCCGGGCAGAGGACACAGGGCTGGGTGAGTGATCGGCTCTGTCCTATTCTTGCTCTGAGCACGGGACACAGGAAGCCTGGTCCAGGGTGCAGTGTGTCCCCCAGGGCCCATTCCACACAGCCCAGCAACAGGCCAAGGTCAGTGAGGTCTGACCTCCTTTGGCCTGGTCTTGGCATGGCTCATCCTGCAGGGCAGGGCAGGGACATCTTTTCTGGGGATGAGGCCCTTTGCAGCTGCCAGGCCCAATTGAGGCACTGTGCCCAAGAGTAGCCCTCCCCAGCCCCAGGATGCCACGGCCAGGGGTGCCTCACCTGTGAGGATGATGTTGGGGATGCTGCTGTGGCTGGGGTAGCCAAGCTGCTGCGTGTCCGGCAGGCTCCCATGGCTGCCCGTGAGGCCCATCATGGCAGCCTGCGAGTAGTTGAGCGTCGAGCCCGGGCTGTACAGGCTGCTGGAGCTGATGGCATTCTCCATCATGTTGAACTGCTCCAGCTGGGGGGTGGAAGCACACAGGCATGAGGCCGGCCCTGCTGAGCCCCTGTCTGCTGCTGGCTGACCCGTCCTGCAGCCGCCGGGACCAGCTCCTCAGGGGGATGCCCAGTGCCTGTGCCCAGAGGGCTTGTTGACTAGGAGACCATATGGCCTAGGGTCTCCCCCTCCTCCATCTCTGACCCTGCCCGGGTCTGTCCACACACTGCCCCTTCAGGGCTTGCTGGATGGATGGATTGATGGAAGGATGGATGGCTGAGTGACCTGCTCCAAAAGCGGCCAACCCTTCTCATGCCCACATGCCCTTGACCCTGACCTCCACGCAAAGCCAGCTCCGCCTCCCCAGCAAACCCACATGCACGGCCCACGCTGAGGCGCCGATGCTACAGCCGCTGCCTGTCCCTGTGTTTGCTGCCCACCCTCCACCCCCCTGCTGTTGGCCTCATCCTGTGGGCGCGGCACAAGCGCCCGGGGAGGCGAAGCCAAGCCACCCCCTCCAAGGCCTGGAGACAGGAGGGAGCCTTAGGAGCGAAGCTCACGCCCGAGGGGCGGGCGGGGTCCGGGTGAGCGTCTGCTGTGGGCGCTGTGACCCGGGCACCCGCTCACCTGGTGGGACAGAGCATTGGCCTGCCTGGCCGCCATCTGCTGCTCATAGTACGAGTCCCCAAACACGCCGCCCAAGGTGGAGGAGTGCTGCAGACAGAAGAAAGGCCTGCTGTCATCATGGTCCCCAAGACCAGGTCGTGGGCTGCCGGGGCGGGGGACCTCCCACAGGCTGCTTGTGCCCATAGGGAAGCCCCTGGAACCTCCTGGAGGGTGCTCAGGAAAAAGGAGGCTGAGCACCTTTCACAGGCCTCCTGGGAGAGAGCCCACACCTTCCAGGATGGAGAGGTGCCCCCCCATCTCAGGATGCCTCTTTCCACCGCCTGCTCCTGGAGGGCCTCTCTACCCCAAGAGCCAAGGCACCATCCCCCTCTCCTCTGCTTGAGCCCAAGTACGGGTGACCCTGTTTCCATCGGATAGAAGACAGGGGGCCCATAGGGATCAGGAACCCCCCCCCCAACAAGTTCCAGAGGAAAACACGTGGGGGGCCAAGGAGGGAGGTGTTCTGAATTTCAGGATGGGCAGTGCACTTGGTGACCCCTGTCAGGCCCCCAGGGAGACATGGGACATGGGGGCAGGCCATATACACGTGGACAGGACGGGTGCACAGAGCCAGATGCCAGCTGAGCAAGCACAGGACGGTCACACGGAAAGCCCCCTGCCCGGCTATCTCCCCCTGACTGCCTGCCTGGGGGACCCCAGGGCCCACAGGTGGGCAGGGAGCCCACCTCCTGCTCTTCCAAGGCCAGCCGGGGGCCAGGTCTGCTGCTGAGAGAAGAGCGGGGGACTGGGGACCCTCAGAGGCAGTAGAGACAACAGGACAGGAGCTTGGAGCCCCTGCCTACTCCCATGATGCCAGACAGAGATGGCAGGATAGAGCCTGGTGGAATGTGCAAGGGAGGAGGGACAGTGCGGCCAGACCTCACCCGCGGCACCAGGCCTCAGGAAACACATCCGCAGCCCAGACCCAACTCTGCTTCCTCCTTGGTGAGTGAGCTGAGAGCAGAAAGAAAAACAGCCCATGTGGCAAAAAAGCCCCCCTTTGCCCTAAATACAGCCAGCGTCAGGTCTGGAAAAGGGAGCTGCAAGGTTGTGGCTGGGTTTCCCCGTAAAGGAGGGCTGCTTCCTGTCCTGGCTTATCTGGGTCTATGGGTTATCTCTGTGTATCTCCATGGCCTTGGCCTCAAAGGGGCCGGTCACAAGCAGGGCACCCAGGCTAAGGTTTCTTTTGTGAGGTTGCCATTAGACTTTGCCAGAAAGGTCCACTCAGAGTGGAAGGGAGGAACACAGTACCGAAGGCCAGCTGCCTAAGGGCCAGGGTACGGTCAGACAGATACAACGTGTACCCGAGAGGCTGGGGAGGTTGGGGATGGGAGGTCCTGGCCCATAGGGCCACCGAAGGCAACCTAGAGCCCCAGCTGCAGTGTGAAGCCAGGCCTGGCCTTCACCCAGCACAGTCTGCCCCCAAGCGAGCCTCTGGGCCATCTTAAGCCCAGGTCTGGTTGAGTCCGGACAACCTGAAAGCCCTCACAGCCTCTTAAGCGGCCCACCTCCCTCGCCAGCACCCAGTAAATGGATGGACAGACTGACGGACACACAGATGTGGGCTTGACGAGATGACAACACACTTCCTGCCTAGGATAGACGAACCCACTTTGGTCTATGCAAACCTCTCCCGAGAGATCGGCTCCACCCTTGAATTCCTGTCCTGCTTCCTATGTAAAAAGGGACATGAGTCAAGGTCCAGCCCCAGGAACAGGCGGCACCTGCCCCTTCCCCTGCCTGGACTTGCTTCTCCCTTCCCTCAGCATCCTGTGACACCACGTGGCCCGACTGGACACTTTTCAGGAGCCACAGAGCTGGGAGCCCACATGGATGGATCTAGAGCTGGCAGACACCAGGCTGACCTCCGGCTTCTCTGAGCTCACTAATACCCTGCCCACCTGCCTGTGGAGCAAGAAGCCGCACACGGATGCCCCAGCAGGACCCCTCCTACGGCAGATGGGACTAGGAGGGCAGCCTTCCTGAACAGGACACCCACAATCTCAACACAGGGCCCAATTTGAGTGTACTTCTGGGAACTGGGGAGATGGGGACAGAAGGGCACGTGCCCTGGGACACGGGAGCCCGACATTGTTCTTGCATGGTCCTGCCTGGTAGGACAGCTCCTCTCCCTTCTTTAGCAGGGAAGGAAAGTCCTATCGCCCTCTGGGCCAAGAATGAGGCTTCAGAGCCTGGGGCACTGCCCTATGGCAGCGGCTCTTGGGAGTCTCTCAGCTTGGTGACATTTTGCAGATGGAGTGGCGGGGTCCTGAGGAGGCTCTGCAGCATGGAAATTTCGAGCCCAGATGTAGTTCTGTGGGCACCTCTTCTCCTCTGGTGGAATGTTCCAGATGGAATTCGGCCATGGGTTGAGAGCGGCACCAAGGCAAACTCTGAGGAATCCGGAGGGGGGTATGTGTGCATGTACATGCATCAGAAACTGGGGTCCAATGGTGTTGGGGGGAAAGCCAAGTCTGATGGATGTGGTAAAGCCCTTCTGCTGCCTGAGAAAGCCTCAGTCTCCTCATCTGTTGAGACAGGGACAGAGGACCCTGAGAGGCTGCACTACCACTCAGAGAAGCTTCCTGTGAGGACCTGCCTTCCAGCAAGGCAGACGGGAGAAGAACCTGAGGAGTCGGGGCCCCAACCACAGGCCAGCTGTCACCTCAGCTACGCCCCCAAAGTGGGAGGAGAACATCCCCCCGCACCCCGCTGAGAGCCTCGTGCGGGCAGGTGCAGGGGGCGAGGACACAGGTGCATGGGCTGTGGGACACATGCTCTGAGCCACACGTGGAGGTGTCCCTGCCTGCCAGGCAAGGGACCGGGGTGGGGCCAATACTAATATCACTAATGTGAGTGAGGAGCCTGCCACCTCCAGGCAGGGGGCTCCGCAGAGGCCACAGAGACACAGCGGGAACGTGGCAGCTTCTGGGCTGGGCCAGGGAGGTGGACAGGGCCTTCTGCTCGCCGCTGCGCCGGAGTGGACGAGATGGGATGGAATGAGGCGCGCGCAGCACAGACGGCAGGGGGATCGGTGCCGGGGCTGGAGTGCAGGCTGCTGGGAGAGGGGAGGCGGCGTCCCTTACTTGCGGGGAGCTCCCCGGGGAGAAGCCTTGATTGGAGACAGGCGAGGTGGGAGACTGGTTGGCCGGGGAGCCGGCGCCAGCGCGGTACTGCTGCAGGGCCGGCGCCTGTGATGACAGACAGGTCAGGACGCGCGACGGGTCCCAGGCCTGGCGTCCTAGGACTGGCCGCTCCCCACTGTCCACCCCCCCAAAGACGCCCCTCTCCACCTGGCAGGGGAGCACCTGCCAGAAGTGTGGGTCCCTGAACCCTGAGCCTGGCACCTTTTGGGGCCCCAGGGGTGTGGTGTCAAGAGAATCCAGCTTCCTGGAATCACACCGGAGGGCTGTGGGAAGGGCACGGCGGGCTCCAGAGCACCCACATGAATGCAACCCACACCCACATACTTGTGCACACTGCCACACGTGTGTACAAACACACCCACACACAGCAGGGCACAGGAGGCCCAGGGCGGGGCAGGGAGGTGCTGCCTTCCCTGATGACTCCGGGCAGCACCCTCGGCTCTCTGAGCTCCAGCCCTGGGCGCGGGCACGTCCTGCCCACCTTGAGGGCTGGTGGAACCGACAGCAAAGCCCATCCGGGGCACGCTGCAGGACAGCCAGCACTGGGCAGTCTCGATCAGCAGCGTCACTGGAGACAAGCCTGATGGGTATGCTGTCCTGAGACCTCCATGGGGTAGCAACCTCCTCACCTGAAGGAGTGGGGGCGGTGGGGGGGGGGGCGGCTTGGCTTCTCCCCAGGGACAGGAGGGGCTGCATCGGGAACCTGGATTTAGACCCTGCTCTGTTCCCAGTCCAGCCAGGACCTGCTGTGTGCCTTTGGGACAGGCTGCCTGACTGCTCTGGGCCTGTTGTTCACTGAGGCCCAGAGGACCAGCCCAGGGCCCCATAAGCGCTCGGTCTCCCCCATTTCCTCAGTGGCCCATTCCAAGTAGTCTGGGACAGGGGTGGAGCCTGGGGGGGTGCACGGGGGCTCAGTTAACAGGGCATCAGTGCTGGAAGCACTAGCATGGTCACTTGGCAATGACTGGCCCGGGCCGTCTCAGGGTTGAAAAGAGGAAAATGTCCAGAGGGACATTTTCCTTATTTGGCTGAGTCAGCACAAACCCAAGGAAGTGGCCACCAGAGCCCCTGCTCCAAGGAAGTCAGGAAGTCCCTGGTGAAGGTGCCTGGATGCACACGCGCCGGCCTGGAAGCCTGGGGTGGTGATGTCTGTGCCCCTGGCCCGGACACCCATGCCTCCCTTGTCTGCCCAGCTCAGAAGTGAGGTACCACTCAGGGAATGAGGTGCCCCAGGCAGGCTCCACCATCAGGACTGCTCCCACACCAGCTGTGCGTCTGACAAAGACAAGGCTTGCACACTTTCCTGGCCGGGGACCCCTGGGGTCTGCCCTATGAAGGGTCAGAGCAGCTTGGAAACAGGTCTCCATTCAACCAGGCTGCCCAGCCTAGGGGGGGGTCTAGTCTTTGCAGAGCACAGGATATTCTGAAGACATTTATCTTGGGGTTGACAGCCAAGGGCCTGAGTGGAGAGGGCTTGCTGTACCCCAAACGTGGTCCCTGTTCCTTGGATATGGCCAAAGGTAGCTATGATCAGCCCCTTGCCACCAGGGCAAAAGCCAGAACAAGAAGCTTTGGGGGTGCAGAGGTCAAAACCTAGCACCCATTTCCCTGAGCCCAGACCCAGGCCCAGGCCCGTGGGCTACCTTGCACCTCTGGGCCCCTGCACCATGCTGCCTGAACCACAGGGGAGCTTTATCCCTTCTCCTCCAAGTTCCCCCTGTGCCTCCGGCTCCCAGAATCTATCCCCAGGTCCCAAGAGCTCTGCGTCCTCCCCGCCTCCAAGGAACCATTTCAGGTGGGAAAGGTTGAAGCACTGGGCGTCAAGGACCATGGGGGAGCCTTGGCAGCCAGACACAGATGGCCCATCTCAAGTGAAGTTTGGGTCAAATGATCCCTGCTCGTATCTCAGCCTCCCCATCTATACACATGAGATGACAACCTCAGCCCAGCAGTATTTGCTTCAGCCCTGACCTCTGGCCAAGCTGGCCTTGAAGTGGAACCTCGAGGAAGCTTCAGCCAGATGCCTGAGTGTCTCTGGGTCTTGGGAGCCCAGTGGGGGCCTCCCACAGCCTCTGGGATACTCCTGCATGAGCCCCCCCACCGCCCCAGCCAGGCCCCTCAAAACCCCATCCTGGGCTTACCGAGGTAATGTCGATCCCCATTGGCGGCTGGCCTGGGTTCTCTGCGGGGGACTGGGGGAGAGAGGACGGTACCGTGACCGCGAGCGGGGGCAGCTGGGGCCCCCGCGTCAAGCTGGCACTTGGCATCAGGGGGCCACCTGGGGGGAGGCCAACGGGCACCTGCGGGGGTGGCGGGGGCGGCTGCTGCTGGGACGCGGGTGGCGGCGGTGGAGGGGGCTGGGGCTGCGGCGGCGGCGGCTGCTGGGAGCCTGCTTGGGTGAAGAAGGCGTAGGGCAGCTGCTGCTCCAGAGACAGGGCATCCATGGCCACAGCCTGGGGGAAGAGGAGGGCGTCAGGGGGGGAGGCCACGAGACAGGAGGGGCCAGGCTGGGAGTACCTGGTCCCTGGGAACACCCCATGCTTGACATGCTCACCAAAGATGTCACAGGTAAACAAAGGGACATCCAGAGCCTGGACTGGGAAAGCACAGGCCGAGAAAGGGCAGGCCTTGCCCAGGGCCACAGAGGGTTAGACTGCAGCTGGATGAGGCCTGGACTTCTAATCCAGCTGGAAGTGCTCTGCTCCCAACGAGCCTTTCCTCCTGCTGTGCCCCACACAGAGAGGTGGGCACCCCCTTCTGTACCTACTCAGGCTCAGAAGGTCCCTGGTGGGTGACCCTGTTGGGACCCCTCTCACTCTGGAGAGCTTTTTCTGTATCTTTACTTAACAAACTTCTATCGCTTTACTCAATCAAAAAACAAAACAAAACAAAAACATCAAAAATATTATCTTTTAGGGATAAAAAAAATGGACAAATTCCTAGAAACACAAACTATCAAACTGAATCAAGAAAGAATGGAAAATCTGAATAGACCTACACCAAGAAAGGAGACTGAATCAGTAATTGAAAACCTCCCAAGGGAAGATATTTGCAAATGACATATCTGCTAAAGGGTTAGTTTCCAAAACACAGGAAGAATTTACAAAACTCAACACCCAAGAAATGAATAATCTCATTAAAAAATGGGCGGAAGACATGAATAGACATTTTTCCAAAAAAGACATAGAGATGACAACAGACACGTTAAAAGACGCTCAACATCATTCACCATCAGGGAAATGCAAATCACGGCTACAGTGAGATATCACCTCACCCCTCACCCCTGTGACAATGGCTAAAGTCAACGACACAAGCAGCAACAGGTGTTGGTGAGGACGTGGAGAGGGGAGCCCTCCTGCACTGTTGGTGGGGATGCAAACTGGGGCAGCCACCATGGAAAACAGTATGGAGGTTTCTCAGGAAGTTCAAAACAGAGCTATCCTACGATCCAGCAACTGCACTACTAGGGAGTTACCCAAAGATACACAACAATACTTATTCAAAGGGATACACATGCACCCCAATGCTTATGGCAGCATTACCTACAAGAGCCGAATTATGGAAGCAGCTCGAGTATCCACTGATTGATAAATGGGTAAAGGAGGTGTGGTATATAAACAATGGAATATTATTCGGCCATTAAAAAAAAGATGAAATCTTGTCATTTGCAACAACATGGGTGGACCTAGAGACTGTAACGCTAAGCGAAATTAGTCAATCAGAGAAAGACAAATACCACAGGATCTCACTCATTTGTGTAATTTAAGAAACACAACAAGCAAGCAAGGGGGAAAAAGAGAGAGGCAGACAGACTAACCAAGAAAACAGACTCCACTACAGACAATGAACTACTGGTTACCAGAGGTGGGGGTAGGTGGGGGGGGATGGGGGAAACAGGTGACGGGGATTAAGGAGGCACGTGTTGTGACGGGCATGGGGTGATGTGTGGAAGTGATGAATCACTATACTGCACACTTGAAACTACTACAACACAGTATGCTACCTAACTGGAATTTAAATGAAAACTTAAAAAAAAACCAAAACCCTCCCCATTAAGATAAGCTCAGACCAGTGGCTTTGCTGGCGAATTCTACCAAATATTTAAAGAGTTTACAACACCAGTGCTTCTCAAACACTTTCCCCCCACCCCAAAAAGAAAACAACAGACAAAGAGGGAACACTTCCTAGCTTGTTTTGTGGCCATAAACTAAGTAAAAAAGAATCAAATTGCTGAAATCAAAAATGAAAGTGGGAATATTACTATAGACTTAAGAAAAATGATTATGAGTGCTATGAACGATTGTATGCCAGCACAACGGATCACCTAGATGAAAGAGACCACTCCTAAACACACATGACCTACCAAAAAAGCAAATGAAACAAAATTATGGTAAACTGAAACAAACAAAAAGCTCTCTAGGGGCGCCTGGGTGGCTCAGTTGGTTAAGCGTCTGCTTTCGGCTAGGGTCGTGATTCTGGAAGTTCTGGGATCAAGTCCTGCATCGAGCTCCTTCCTTGGCAAAGAGCCTGCTTCTCCCTCTGCCTGCCACTCTCCACTGCTTGTGTGTGCTCTCTCTGACAAATACATAAATAAAATCTTAAAAAAAATGTTTAACAAAATAACTCTAAACTTTTATTTCAGAGAATTTGAACTAGATCCTCAAGGGAAAGTAACACAACGAAGAATGCTCAGTCACGAATCCGCCCATGACAGGTATGGGAGATTCCAGGCCAAGAAAACACACACAGAAAACACACAGGCCAGAAAATACTCCATTTCCGTGTGTTTGAAAATTTGACAAACAGCCAAAAGCTTTGGGAACCTTTTTCTTCAGGAGTCTATGACCCCCAGGGAGGAGGGGGAGGTCTCCCAGAGAGGTAGAGCTGGCCACACCTCCCCCACCCCACCAGGCCCTCACACCTGAGTGATGGGTGACAGCTGGGAGAGGGTAGATGACACCTGCTGGGCTTGCTGCCTCCTTGCCTCTGTGCTCAGGGACAACGGGCTGACGCCAGCCGGGCGGTGCTGCGGTGAGGAGCCTGGTGTGCTCATCCCTGAAAGGGAGGACAGGAGAGAAGGGTGGGCGTGACTCTAGCCTCCAGAGGGCCGCTCACACACCACGATCACTGCTGACAACAGCCCAATCAATCAGACAGAATCCATGGTGTCCTGATCACCAAACCCAGGGTGCCCCCTCCAAGGCCCCAGTACTTGTGTGGGCTCTGTTCTTCTTCCTGACCTATCCCCATGTTGGTCGACATTCTCCCACTGAACCTATCATCCCTCTAAGAGGGGTGTGACCCACAGGCCCTGCCAATCAGCACTTCCCTGCCTCTGGACCACCACATGATTGGCTCCCCGATGGACATGTTACCAGACTGGCCCAATGAGAGCCTGCCCTGGGAATTCTGATGAACTCCAAGGAGGGACATCTGGAGTTGTGTAGGAAGGGGCATCTCATGGCTGCAAGTGGAAGAACCAGCTGGAGAATCAGGGGCTGAGGGGTAGAGGAGGCATCTGAGCCCTGCATCTGGCCATACTGGAGCTTCCTGGTTTGGGGAGATAATCAGTGCCCTTTTTTGCCTACACCAGCTTGGGGATGGGTTAGCTTCAAGAAAGCTGCTCCTGGGTGCGCCTGGGTGGCTCAGTCAGTTAAGCGTCTGTCTTTGGCTCAGGTCATGATCCCAGGATCCTAGGATCTGGCCCAAGTCAGGCTCCCTGCTCGGCTGGGAGTCTGCTTCTCCCTCTGCCCCCGCTTCCCTCCCTGGCCAGTGTGTGCGCGCTTACTCTCAAATAAATAAATAAAATAAAATACTTAGAAAGAAAAAGAAAAAAGAAAGCTGGTCCTGTCCAGAGGCTGCAGTTTCTCTAAAGCCTCATGCTCTCCTTATGCTCCTCCCTATAACTGTTCCTTCGGCCCCTCCCCCCACAGCTCTCCACCTCCTGTGCTCTCCATGCTGGACCACCAGTCCTGCTGGAAACTCAATTACGCTCTACCTTCTTACAATACCTATGTTCCTGATTGAGCTCCGTCAGGAAGGCTCCGTGTTGCCCTTTCCCTCACCCTGAGCCCCTCCCCCAGCAATCCTATCCCTGGATGCGTCTGTCATGAGGGAACTGCGTGAGGTCAAGTTCAGTGTGGTAGCAGTTGGGGCCTGCCCCATCCTGGGGCGCTGTGCCAGGGAGGCAACAGGCCTCCCGATGATGCCTAGGAGAGCCCTGGGGGCTTGGCTTGATCTCCCAGACTTGGTGTCCTTATCCTTGAGATGGAGATGATAACAGCCACCCTCAAGAGTTCACTGAGAGGCCCCTGGTGAGGCTGGGAGCAGGCTCAGAAGACAGTCTGGCCTGCAGTTAAGGCCAATGCAGGAGCCTGACTCACCCAGGGGAGCTGGGCCCATCCTGCCAAGGGCATCAGATCAACCTGGTTCCAGCAGGTGAGACGGGGCTCCCAGGTCAGTGGGAGCACACCCAGCACGCACCGAGGGGAGAGGATGGGCAGCCTTCTCTCTACCCCGGGCAGCTGCTCACCGTGTGAGGCAAGCCTGGTCACGCCTGCACTTCCCTTCAGTCGCCCTGGCAGCTCCACTCAGCCGTGCACTGCAGGAGGGCCTGGCACCGCGGAGGGCTCCCAAGGCAGAGACCCAGTTTCCAGGTTATGCACAGACCTTGGGCCCCAGAACCATGCTGCTGCACGCACAGCATGGACAGGAAGCCTGAGCAGGCAGAGTCCAGGAGATGCCTGGTAGGAGGACGCTCAGAGTCAGGCCCACGGGCTGCTCCCTCCCCTTCTCTGAGCATCCACGGCCTCTTATGTCCCCAGGCTGAGAACACACTACACCCAGGGAGCAGTGATGTCAGGACTCAGTAGCAGCAGAGGCAAAGGCCAGGAGAGACAGGGTCAGGGGGGCAATGGGGGCTGGGGGCAAACCAGACCATCTCAAGGCACAGAACCTCAACACACCACTGGTGGGCCTTCCAATTCTTCAAGAGAAGCCAGAAATCCCGAGTCTTAACATGTACTTAGTCCTTTAGATTTTTAAACGTTGATTCAGACATCACGCACGCAACCACAGGCCAGACAAAATACACTGGCAGGCCGCATCTGCGCTTGCGCTGCCAGCCTCTGTCTATCCGGAATACAAGGGGGTTTTTAATCCTCTGCTGGGCTGCAGGGTGAGCTCCTGGTCTCACACTGGGCGGGCCACCACCCCGGGAGAGGCCAGTTGGGCCAGGAGAGTGGACAGACGCCTTGCTGTTGAATTCCTTTTGGCAACCTGGATCACCTTTGGGAAAAGGAGTGAGGCCAGCTGGAAGGGAAGTCTGGGGCAGGCAGGGAGAGCTGCCAGGGGAGGGCAAGCCAGGTGGCAGGGGCCCAGCCTCAGGCACGCAAGCCTTGTGTGCGGGGCCGGCAGGCCTCGGAGCTGTGCCAGGAAGGAGGACCCGGGCCTGCCCTCCTCCGGGTTCTGGCCGAAGACCAGGAAAACGACCTCAGCAAAGATTCAAGAGGACGAGAGGGGCCGCTGTCTCCCTGGCGGCGGACGCCTCCCATTCTTCTTCGAGGGGGCTCACGTTCTGACTGGCGGGTGGGCTGGGGTGGGGGGTGGTGATCTCCACGTGTGCCAGGGGCCGGCGGCTCGGCCTGATTTAAAATGCGCCCAGAAAGCGAAGCCCCTGCCAGGCGAGCTGCTCGAGCGGCAGGTTCGCAAACAACCGAACACATGTCAGACATTACTGGGCTGACGCTCCCAGCCGGGCGGGCCAGGGTCTGGGCCCCACACTTGGAGTCTGCGCTTGTTCCCGCGTCTATGGCTTTCACATGTGTTGTGTTTTCCTGTGCTTGTTTAGACTCGGCGTGGGCCGGAGGTGCACAGCTCCCGGGCGGGTGCTGGGGGGCTGCCAAGGACCCTCTGGAGGAGGGGGTAGTGCTCTGGAGGCCATGGCGAGACGTGAGGAGAAAGACGGGGGGCCAGGAAACAGCAGTATCTGCACAAGGGGCCCCCCACCGGCATCCCCAGAGCCAACCTTCCGATTTCTTGCTTCATGTAGGCCCGTGTGGATGCTGCCTGCCCACCCACCTCTCAGGAGGCCGTCGGTCCCAGGCTCTCCTGAATTTGCTCATTTTGTCTTCTAGGCCCTCCTGGGGCTGGGGGGAGTACAGTGGGGGCTGGCGCCCTGTGCCTGGTGGCTGAGCCTGGGTGGGCACGGGGCCAGGGGTGCACAAGCAGGAACAGAGCCTCAGTGTTAGGCCAGGGTCTTGCTCCCCTCTGTACTGCGCCGGCTTCTATGTCCTTGTCTAGAATCCTAGGAACACCTACATTATTCTCAGCACCCCTGCCCTACCTCTCGCCCTGTCAGCACCAAAGCCAGGAACGGCTCTAGGCTCCTCAAGTCCTCTGCTCCCCACACTGACCCAGCTCTCAAGCCAGCCAACTTCACCTAGAATTCTCTCTAGAGTGTCTGATGGGGCCCTGCCCTGGCACTGCCGCCCCTCGCGATAGCCCGCTCTCCCTGCGGAGCCAGAAGGGCTGCGGCAGATGTGAACTGGAGCACGTGGTTCTCCCTGACGAAACCCCGCATGGTGCTGCCCATCACACCTGGGGCAGAGGTGTGACACGAAGAAGGATGGGATGAGCGCTGGCTCCCGGGCGGGACGGAGGGCACAGCAAGGTTGTGCTCGCGCTGGCCGCCAAGTCCTGATATGTACAGACTCACAGAGGGGTCCCCCCATAGCCCATCCTGCCTGTCCCACCACAAGGCTGTTGGGGCTGCCTTATCTCCTCCCTGGATGCAAACCCACACATCCCACAGTCCACATGGGTGCAGAATGACAGCGAGGACTTGGGGACAGCGGGGTCGTAGTGGGGACACAGGAGAGCTCAGCCTGAACAAAGGAGTGACTCAAGAGCAGCAGGGTGAGTGCCGAAAAGCAGTGCAGAGTGAGACCAGGGATGAGGCTGTGTGGGCAGGGGACCAAGATGGCTCACCGAGAAGAGGAGGTATAAGTGGGGATGGAGTGGGTGAGGGGCCCTGCGGCCACCTGGAGGAAGAGGAGGACTGTGGGAGAGGGGCAGCATGTGCCAAGGCCCTGCGTGGCTGGACAGAAGATGGTGTAGGGAGCAGAGGTAGCGGTGGGGGCGGAGACCAAGTTGGAGGGTGAACTGGACCTCCCAGGCCGCAGGGGTCTCAGGTTTTCATTGGGAGGGAGATGAGGACCCGTGCAAGGTGCTGAGCAGACAAGAGTCACGAGGTGATTCTGGGTGAGAAGAGGCTAGGGGTCGGGTGGAGGGCAGACAGGTGGAGGCCAGGCAAGGTGGAGGGGGTCCAGGTTGGGCTGGGTCCTAATGGTGGGGCTGAGGGGATGCATCCACGGGTCAGGGCAGGCAAGAGAAAAGGGCAAGCAACTGGGAAACAGAGCTGCTCACCCCCAGGGGAATAGGACTGGGGCAGCACCGGAAGGTATGAGGAAGGTGATGGGCCCATGGGATGTCCCCATGGACATGGCCTGGGCTGGAGTGTCCCAAGCAGGGGACACCGTGAGCCACTGGGCATGAGGGAGTGTGGACGGAGCAGATCAGGCCTGGTCCCGTCCCTCCACGAAGAGCTGAGGACAAGGAGAGGCAGGGGAAAAGCCTGGTATACCCCACAAGTGAAACCCTTGGGGGCTCCCCTCCTAGAATGTTCTGGACTCACCCAGTTCCCCCTCAGAACCACTGTCTGATCCCTGAGGACACTGGGAGTTTTCCCAGCTCCAGGCCTTTGCCTAGGCTGTGTGCCCTCCACCTGGGATGCCTTCCCAGGCAGTACTGGGAAATGCCCAGCCCCTGGGAAAGGTTCTGGCTCCCACTTGGTACCCGGCATTCTGGAGGGCACCTTGCCAAATCATCACTCAAAGCCACGTGTCGTCTTCGCTAAATGCTGCGCTCTGCTGGGGAAGGCAGTTCTGCCCCCGCCTGGCCTGGCCTTACCCTGGCTGGCGCCGCCGATGCCCAGATGAGTCAGGTTGGCTGCGAGGTTGCCGGTGCTGCTGGAGCTGCTGAGCGCGGGGAAGGTGGGCTCCTCAGGGTCCAGCGGGGTCGGGAGGGGGGAGGGGAAGTGTATGTTGGTCAGGTCGGGCAGGGAGCCCCCTGTGTTGTGGGTGGCAGGGATCAGGGCTGTAGTGTTTTCCTGGTCAGCGGATGGAAAGATGCTGGGGGGAAGGCCAGACAGAGGGGGGGAGGTGAGCTCTCGCCCCGGCCCATTCTCCCCCAAGAGCTGTGGTGGGGGGTGAGGGGGTGGGGGGAGACTGGCCCAAAAACATCAGGAGGCAGAGAATGGTACCCTGGGATCAGGTGCTGCCATGTTCAGCCTGCACCTCCAGCGGGACCTTGGGAAACAGCCTATTTATGCAGGAGAGGGGGCTGGGGTGAGGGTCCTCCTGGCCCCGGGACAGGCTGGGGCTGACGAGCGCGCCAGCTGGGGCTGAGTGGAGGCGAGAGGGGGCTCAGTCCCTGCATGCAGGGACGGGTAGGAGGGCCCCTTCTTCCCCCACCCGGTGAGGGTTGTTAGACAGCCGCCAGCACGGGGCAGCCCTCTTATCAGGACTTGTAGACTCCTGAGCGGACGGGAAGCCCAGGGGTCATCGGAGCAGCCCCACCAGCCCTGGGCATGCAGGGCGGGCCCTGCTGACACTTACTTGATCCCGGGGACCTCGCAGGACTTGGGCCTGGACCCCGTCTGAAAGAAAAGACAACAGAGGCTGAGCGGGCCCCCTCACGCACCATGGCTCCTTGGGGTGCAGCTGACCATGCCAACAAGAGGGGAAGTTTATCAGGCCCCACGATATCTCACAAACCAGAACCAGGCATCCTCAAAGACCAAGAGGCCTGTCCTGGACGTGTGCAGGGGCAAAAGCAAGAGTCATACGCAGAGGAGTCTCTACTGCTCCCACCACCAGCACCTGCCCTTGGTGGCGACGGGCACATCCTAGCCTAGCTCCGCCTGCCCCTAAGGTGGGCGCAGCAGACAGGGGTGACGAGGTCCCTTGTCAGAACAGACATCTGAGGGAGAATGTGCCTTGTCTACTCTACACCTGAAAACCCCAGGGCCATGCCACAGAGGTCAGACACCGGCTCAGCGATGGCGCCACTGGAAACCCAGGCACCCAAGGCTGGTCCCCCATTCCATTCCTAGATCAGAGCAGTGGAGCTCCTGGGGAAGGAGCTCAGCATGCTTGTACCTCGTGCGGGACAGCACAACGAACACACAGAGGGTGCTGCCCACGCCCCTAATGGACTCACCTACCAGTGGTCCCCCAGTTCTGGCTCTCACAGGGACCCATGGAGCCCATGTCCCCACCACCTGAGGACGAAGGTCAAAGACTCTGGCTGCCCTGTGAGCTGGGGAGGGGTCCCAGGGAAAGCCCGCTGGCAGCAAGGCCCTGGTTTCCTCCCCTCGAGCTGGGGCCACTAGGTCACCTGAGAACTATAGGCTCTAGGCAGAGCCCCTAGACTCTCATTCAAGGACAAAGGAGAGAACTCTTCAGACAGCAGCAGACGTGACTGGACAGAGCCCCGCGTGCTGACGGGAGGGCTCCAGCTGTGTCACACTCCCTAATTCCCCATCCGCCTCACAGGCCCTCAGTCTGATGTGTTCTTTGGGGATTATCAGCTAGAAGAAGGTGGATGCACTGGTGGGGGGCTGGGCTGGCAGCCTCTATGTGCAGGCCCAGCGTGTATGGGGTGGGGGGAGGCCGGGGGAAGGTGGCGGGGGTGTGCCAGCAGTGACTGGGGAACCTGAGGGGTGGTGTGCGACCAGCGGGGTTAAGCCTCTGCAGAGCATGCCAGAGGAACGGGTTTCTACTTGGCCATGGGCTCCTTAATTCTGTGAGTAAACACTCGCTTCATTACCGGATTTTTGCAAAGCATGAAGACAATGACTTTCTAAAGAATCTTTTCAAAAGCATTCCCATGAACATTATGGAGATAACAGCGGATTTCTAAACAGTATTAAAAACTCACCCATCACTGCCTGTCCCCCCAACGCCACCCCACTCCCAATGAATCCAACGGAATTCCTTTGCCGACATCCTTCAGAACGCATCTCGTGCACGCGGCAGTTACAAATGTTGAGGTCTGCTACCCTCTCCTCGCTCCCAGGATGTCAAGTGTGTTTCCACTGACACTCGCCGCTTTCGCTCGAGGGCTCAGTGGCACACTGACCACTCGGAAGGATCCTGATGTCCGTCCTTACCCACCTCTCTGCAACCACAATTCTGTCGGGGTTGGTAGAATTCTTTTTGAGTTATTTTCTTCCCTGAACATGTCAAAAATCACACGTGTTCTCTATCTAAAACTGGAAGATGTAGACAGGGATAAGGGCTGCCAGGGGCGCCCACACCTGCCACTCGAGAGGACACCGCACCCCCCTTCCTCGCGCACATCTCCCCAGGCATCTGTGTGTAGACGGTGTATCTGGGAGATATGCTGGTTCTGTTCCAGACCCACCCCAATAAGATAAGTATCACAGCGAAGTAAGTCAAGTGAATTTTTTGGTTTCCTGGTGCATATAAAAGTTATGTTTACCCTCTCCTGCAGTGGTTAAGTATGCGACAGCACTATGTCCGAAAAAACTTATGAAAAAAAAAAACTTATGTACCTTAATTAAATATGCTGATCATTTATCTGAGCTTTCAGCAAGTTGTAATCATGGATCAAACATCACACAACAAATACAGTAATGAGAACAGGGGTACCCGGGGGGGCTCAGTTGTTTAAAACGCACCTGCCTTCAGCTCAGATCCGGCATCCTGCTCAGCACGGAGTCTGCTTTTCTTTCTCCCTCTCCCTCTGCCCCTCCCCACCACTCATCCCCCCCGCCGCCCAATAGATTAAAAAAAATCTGGGACGCCTGGGTGGCTCAGTCAGCTAAGCCACCGCCTTTGGCTCAGGTCATGATCCCAGGGTCCTAGGATCCAGTCCCGCATCGGGCTCCTTCCTCAGTGGGGAGCCTGCTTCTCTCTCTGCCTCTGCCTGCCACTCTGCCTGCTTGTGTTCTCCCTCTCTTTGACAAATAAATAAATAAAATCTTTTTTTAAAAAATCTTAAAAACAAAATAATGAAAACACATGAACTACCGTGAGAATTACCAGAATGTGACCCAGAAACACAAAGTGAGAAAATTGCTGTTGGAAAAATGGCGCCGATGTTCTTGTTCGACACAGCGTTGCTGCAAACCTTCCACTGGTAAAAAAAACACAGCACAGTAAAGAAAAGTGCAATAAAATGAGGTGTGCCTGTCCATTTCTAAGTGTTGTATGCCTTTCTAAATAGCTTTATCCCGTTCTTTCCACACAACAGTATTATAAGAAGCGTCACTCATGCCTTCAAAATTCCATTAGAAATCCTAACTCCAGGGGCGAATGGGTGGCTCAGTCGGTTAAACGTCCTATTCTTTCTTTTTTTAAGATTTATTTATTTATTTTTAAGAGATGGGGGGCCTGGGTTGCTCAGTGGGTTAAGCCTCTGCCTTCGGCTCAGGTCATAATCCCAGGGTCCTGGAATCAAGCCCCGCATCGGGCTCCCTGCTCAGTGGGAAGCCTGATTCTCCCTCTCCCATTCACCCTGCTCTCACTGTCATTCTCTCTGTGTCAAATAAATAGATAAAATCTTTAAAAAAAAAAAAAAAAGAAAGAAAGAAAGAAAAAGAAAAAAAGAGAGAGAGAGAGAGAGAGGGCAAGAGAACATGAGCAGGGAGATGAGAGGGAGAAGCAGACTCCCCAGCTAAGCAGGGAGCCTGACATGGGGCTCAATCCCCGGACCCTGGTATCAAGACCTGAGCCAAAGGCAGTCACTTAACAGACTGAGCCACCCAGGTGTCCCTAAATGTCTGACTCCAGGTTTTGATCTCAGGGTCATGAGTTCAAGCCCTGCACTGGGCTCCATGCTGGGCGGGGAGCCTACTTAAAAAACAAAATCCCTGGTGAGGGGGGGTGGGGTTATGGACATTGGGGAGGGTATGTGCTATGGTGAGTGCTGTGAAGTGTGTAAACCTGGCGATTCACAGACCTGTACCCCTGGGGATAAAAATATATGTTTATAAAAAATAAAATTTAAAAAAAATATATCCCTACTCCACATATGTGGAACTTTCCACAAGGGACCAAGGATAATTTCATTATAAGTCCCCTACTGTTGAACATTCAGGTTGTTTCCAGTTTATTCCAAAAGCTCTAACACACGCCTTTGAGGAATACATCGGTTTGCTCATTTGTCACCTCCCTACGATTCCCTGAAGGGGATGAGCAATTCATGTTGCTGCCCCATTCACCACAACTTGACCAGCAATGGGTTTTAGTTCTTTTTTCTTTTAATATTCAAAATAGCTCCGGTTTTAAGTGTATCTTCTTTTATGCAAATTCTCTGAAATCTGTATTCATGGCACAAATTCTATCTTACCGCTAGACATTTTATAGGTTGAACTTCAGAAATTTGTTTCTGGACCTGGAAATAATACAGAAATCCCAACTCAATTGGAAATTCCAAGTAGAGTTTGTAGTCTAATAAATGTTGTAGTTACTGTGCAGATGAATAAAAGTTTTAAGGATGACCATCAACATTTATAAACATTGATGATGACCCAATACTAGGGGTTAGGAAGATCACAGGCTCAGAATTAGGAGGTACAGGTTCTAAGCCCTGAGTATCTTCATAGCCTTGGACAAGTCATTTAACCTCCATAGCTTTGACTTCTTTTTTTTTTTTTTTTTTTTTGAGCTATAGCAGACCTATTACATTGTATTAGTTTCAGGTCACACAATGGTTCGCTATCTGTATGTACTGTGAAGTGGTCACCACAGTAAGTCTAGTTCACAGCCAATACCATACACAGAAATCCAGAATGCTTCATGAATTTGCACGTCATTCTTGGGCACTCTGGGCATTCTTGGGGAGCGGCCACGCTGAGCTCTGAACCGCTGTACTTCTAGTATACGCACCGCCATGGCAAACATGGGTTTTCATTTTTCACCGCTTCTGCCACCCTGACAGGTCTGCCGTTCATGTTAAAAAGGCCTATACGACTGGTCAAATCTGTGTGAAGGTTACACTTGAGCAAAGGCAAAACTCCCCCAACAGGCTAATTCTCCACCTTGGGCCAGGCTACACTTAAAAAAAAGATCAAGAAGGAAAATCATTTCTAAAAGCCCTTAGGACTCTCTTACCTTCTTGGTGTCCCATGCTTGCTTAGAAAGATTCTTATCTGTCTCCGACGTGGTCTCCTCCATTCCTGGAACTGTTAATAGTAAGACTGGGGGTGGGGGAGAGAAGGATGATCACAACCTTTTCACTCTGAAGCTATGTGGCACCAAGGGGGAAGCTGCACCGACATACAAGCGACACCAGTCTAACTGCCCCAACAGTAACTTCTGGGGACTGCACTCAAGTACAAAGAATGGTTTCATGCAAAGCAAGAGGAAGGACAGTTAAAAAAATAAATAAGTGGGGGCGCCTGGGTAGCTCAGTCAGGTGAGGGTCCGGCTCTTGGTTTCGGCTCAGGTCATGATCTCATGATCTCAGTGACGGGATCCAGCCCCACATCTGGCTCCGTACTCAATGGGGAGTCTGCTTGGGATTCTCTATCCCCCTCTCCTTCTGCCCCTCCCCCTGCTTAAGCATGAGCATGCTCTCTCTCTCGCTTTCTCAAATAGGTAAATCTAATAAATAAATAAATAAACAAACTAGAGACCCTGTGACTTAAAAAGAAATGAAAATAGGAGCTCTGGAGCTGAGGACATATATTACTTCTGCCTCCCATGGGACCGACTCAGGCTTTGGAGGTCCCAGGATACAGAGAACAGCAGAGAAATTCTTCCAGACTCTTGCCCCACCTGCCACCTTGTGGTCACCTGCCTCCCAGCCCCTGATGCTGTCAGCCGGGGGTTGACTGATCTACTCATTGTAGCTGCGGCCTCACGAATTAGTTGCAATGCCAGCCAACCCCACAGGAGGAAAGGAGGGGAGGAAAGGTCTGAGGGACTGCATGGGCATCATTTAAGGCCCTGGAACCAGCTATGCCTGAAGGCCCCTTTCTTTGGACCTTTTGGTTAAGGTGAGATTAAACATTTTCTTTATGAGACCTAGTTTCTTTATGCCTCTTGGAGGTTCAGTCTTTCGCTTGCAATAGAGCTACACTGAACACAGCCAGATGGGTCACCTCCTCCTCCTTAAAACCCAGAGAGAGCAGCTGTGACGGGTGGGAGGGCAGCCAGGCTAACTCCTCACCCTGTCACTGCTTGGGTCCCTCCCAGAGAAAGGGGAGCAGGTGACATGTCTCCCCTCTCTCCACCCCGAGGACAGCTGGACTCTGCACTAGCAAGAGCCCCTGCATTGCAGCTCCCTTCCATGGTCACAGAGTCCCAAGGGATAATGACATTTGCCTTGGAAAGCCTACCCTGAAAGTCTCACTTTCCTGGGGAGCCCACCAAGGAGACGGCCCCCTCAGAGTGGCTCCTAACACTGGGAACAGGAGGGCAGCCTCTGGTGCCCTGTTCTCTTCACCCCCAGGGCACCTGGAATTCCTGCTTTTAGTATGGAGCCCATTCTTTCTGCAATCTCACCTTCACTGTCTGATGAGCAGGGATCCCGGGACGATGGCACATGCACAGCCCCCTGCCCCTCAAGGGGTGAAGATCTGCTTGATAATCCTCATTCTACCAGCAGAATCTCCCTAGTATGTTCACACATTCACACAGTGCAATGCTACTCAAAAAACTGGAAAGTGTTCGGACCTTAACTGCATGTGATTAACTCTCTGGCTTCTATGTCTCTGGGCAGATCAAGCCTGAGTGGGGTTTCTCGCAGCCTCACAGCACTGTGCTCCCCTCTCTGGGCGACACTGCCCCAGTTTTTAAGATGGCATGCACCCTCCCAGAAGGTCCCAGGGACACTGTCCCTGCACCCAGCTCTGGGGAGAGGCTGAGGGCCTGGGTACAGATCTGCCCTAGCTACTGGTATGCAGAGCCCAGAGAGGAGAGTCGGGAAGAGGTGGGAAAGCACTGGCCCCATTTCCACCCACAGGAGGCAGAATGGGCCCAGAGACTGTGAACCAGGAGGGTTCTGAGCTGCAGAGCCAGGAAGTGGTACAGCATGAAGCCCTGACTTGAACTGCACCTAAAGCCGACATCTAGGTCTAGACTGCTTGGTCATGAGCTGATAAATGCCTCCTTTTGGTGGGGCTGGCTGTCCTCTACAACTGAAAGAACCGGCAAGGCCCGCATACTGTGTGGCCATGCCCTGAATCCATGAATGGAAGCCAATGTGTCTTTGCAGGGGCGGTTTTCTCTGCCCAGAAAACTCCTATGCACTCCTCAAAACCCAACTCAAGCAGCACCATTTCTTTTTTTTTTTTTTTTTTTTTTTTAGAGATTTTATTTATCTATTTGACAGACAGAGATCACAAGTAGGCAGAGAGGCAGGCAGAGAGAGGAGGAAGCAGGCTTCCCACTGAGCAGAGAGCCCGATGCGGGGCTCGATCCCAGGACCCTGGGATCATGACCTGAGCCAAAGGCAGAGGCCCTAACCCACTGAGCCACCCAGGCGCCCCAGCAGCACCATTTCTGAACATGTTCAAGCCTCTCCCCTTGTCCCATACCACCCACTGACTCTCCCCTGGCAGGTCTCTCCACCTATGAGCTTGTGACCTCTGGGAGCACAGGAGCCACCCACTGGCCTCGCCTCACCCGAGGAAAGAAGCCCACGTGCCCTGCCAATACCTCTTTTCTGGTGTGCGTCCTGGGACCCGCCTGCGAAGGGCTCTGGTTGGGTGGGTGTCATTGTGCTCTGGTGCAGGGCAGAGTCAGAATTGGTCCTGAGAAGGATAGAGAGACAGTGAGGCTTGGCCCCAACGGGGATGAAGGGACGGTCCTGGCCCCACTCTATCCAGGATATATGCTCAATGGGACAGGGTGGGAATGATGAGTGGTATTTGGGAGCTGTTACACCTGCATAAAACCACAGGCACTCTTCTCAAAAGAACCACAGCAGTGACCCTGATTTTCATCTGCAAAGCCCGCTGAAGACAAAAAGCTGTAGTAGAAATGCTCTCCATTCCCACCAGCCCTCCCCACTACCATCCTGTCCGTGGGCTTCTCAGCTTTGAGGGAAAGAATGGTGCCTTCCTCCTGAAACTCTCTGGAGAAGGGGCCCCATGGTCCCACAGTGGCCCAGCCCTGGGAGTACAAGGCCCAGCCCATCACTGTGTCCCCTTCTGGTGACAAACACCAGTGGGCAACTGTGCCACCCCAGGATGCTCAGTTGCAAACCAGTTGTAATAAGCAAAAATGAGAGGCAGCGATAGGAGGCTCAGAGAACAACCCAGAAAGAATGCAGCCCCTAGGGAGGGGGTGTGGCATGAGAGCTGCTAGGAACTCTGCCTTCTGCACCAGGGATGGGGTAACTCAGTGTACTCCCAGCTGCACATGCCTGGAGGGATGGTCCCCAGAAGAGCCCCTTGGGTACCCAGAAAACTGTGGGCACCCAAGGGGAGCTGGGCAGGTCCAGCCACACGGCTGGCAATTTGGGGATGAAAGAGCAGCATGAATCCAAAAGGGACATCCTAGCTACGGAGAGTGACATGGAGGAAACTCAGTTCAAGGAGAAGAGCAATTTACAAAGGATTGGGCCAGCTGACCTCTGACCCTGGGGCCATACCAGCAGTAAGAAGCTGGTCCGGATCCCGGCTCCCCCCCCCATCAGCTGTGTGTCCTTGAGTAAGTCTCCTGACCTCTCTGTGCTCACTTTCCTTATATCTAAAACGTGAGAATAAAAGCGCCGACTCCACAAAGCTCCACAAAGCTCCGTGCATTTTGTATCAGTTAATAACTATGATGGTTAAAACTGATATACAATACATGCCGAGGAGTTTAATTACATTACTGAATGATACATCATATACTTATATTTCATATATACATATGGGTTTTTTTTAATAACTTACTTTCAGTCTTCGGTGAAATCACCTACATTTTTTTTTTTTTTAATGTGTGGTAAAATAAATGTAACATAAAATTTACCATTTTAACCATTTTTAAGTATACACTTCCATGATATAAGCATATTCACACTGGTGCACAATCATCCCACTATTTGCTGTGGGCATTAACATTAACTATATTATTGTTATTCTAAATCTTTGTAGATGATGGCACTATTGACTTTTTTCCCCTTCTAAGTACACTTATGTGTATTCCTAACCTTCTGCTAATAAATATATAATACTTGTATAATCACATTTTCAGTGACTGTTCAGCAATATGAGAAGGCAAGTTACAAGACTAAATATCCAACCTAATCCCAACTCTGTCTATAAAAGGAAAAAAAAAGTTATGGAAAGAGAAAAAAAATCCCTGGAAGGCTCCAAAGCTATGACCTTGGTGTTACAAGGATAGAGCTGATTTCTAGAAACTTCTGAAGACTTCTTAGGTTTGTCATTTCAAAGTGACTGCATATTGGTTTTCCAAGCACAAGCATGATGTAAGTTTGTTTTTGTTTCCAACAAGAGGGCTGAGGGCCGGTTCTGGGTCACTGACCTTCTCCAGCTGGTGTCCGCGGGCGGCGAGAGGTACACGGTGCCGTACGGGCAGCTGTCCGCTTGAGTGTGAGTTAAGGGGACAGCACTGTTGGCTCAGGCCCCACCCCGAGCCCCAGGAACCTCGTGGCCAGGCTGCTGGGAGCCTGCAAACAGCTGGGGCTGCAGGGCGGGGGCCTTTCCTGCCTGGCTGCGAGTAGCCCCCGGGGTTCGGCCCTGTCCACCTAGCACTCAGCACTCACCCCCTGCAAGCACACGTGCGGGCTGCGCCCTTTCCAAGAGGGGCCTCAGCTGAGAAACTGGGGCCCATGGGGGGCAGTGGGGAGTTTCATTCAGCTGACCTGGGTCTTGACTCTTAATTCTAGGCTGACAGGGTGGCTCCCGGGGCCCAAGGGCTCTGTCTGGGGCCCAGCTGGTCGGGCTGCCCCAGCCACGGAAATGAGAAGCGGGAAATGACAGGCTTCTCTGTTCTCAAATGCTTGGGGTGGGGGGTGCGTGTCCCAAGAGCAGCCGCTCAGACTCTGGTGATGGGGGGGGTGGTGCGTGCTGGCTGGCCAAGCACCAAGGGGCGGCCAAGTCTTGGGGGCGGGGGAGAAACTCTTGATGATCTCTGCTTGGCCAAGGTGCAGAGGAGAATTCTGTGTCTTCAGATGGAGCCTCCCTTGGATCTGTCTGGGTCTGGCTCAGACCCCCCCTCAGCCCGGCTGCCTTGGCTGGGCTGCCCTCTGCATGGCCCCAACATGTGGACACCCTGCTCACAGTCTTTCTGGGTTCCACTGCCCAGCCAGGCGTCCAACACAGTGTGGGTCTGACCTTAACCTTCCCCAACCCTCCCCGCAGCCTGCACGCCCCAGCAGCCCGGGGCCTCAGTCCCATGGGCCCCGGCCCCAGCCCAAGGCCCTTCGGCTAGCCACACTGCTTCTGCCAGGGTTGCCCCACAAGTGTGCCCTCCCCAGGGCTGCCCGGGAGCCCCGGAGCACGGGGGGAGCCCTTATTCAGCTCAGTGAGCTAGACTCTGGGTCCTGCAGTCACCAGTAGCCCCCCTCCCGTCCTCCGGGTAAAAGATATCTGCCGTCCGTGTTTGTCCACTGACAAGGGCCGGCGATGTGGCGAGCCCAGCCGGCCACGCTCTCGGTATACTCTGTCCACCAGCCCGTGGTGCCGGGTGGTTCGGCTGGTGTCCAGGCCCGAGGACTGGAAGGGTGTCTGGGCGAGGCGGGGTGGGGAGGTGGGGAAAAGGAGACCAGAAAAGAGAGAGAAACCCAAACAGTTATCAGCCATGGCCTGAGACCCAACCCAGCTCTGCCCCCAGAATCTGACCACAGGGCCCCCCAGTCCTGAGATACCCTTTGTCACCATTCTGCAGCCCAGACAGGCTTCCTCCTACAGCCAGGGCCCTCAGCCTCTGAGTGCTGCTGGGGTGGGGGCGAGCTGGGGATCCTGGGCGCTGGGCGGCAGGCGTGCAGTGCGGCTGGCATGCACGGGCCAGGCAGGGCAGCGCAAGCTTGGGGCCCGGTGCCGGCTGGGGTGCCAGGGGTGCAGACGGCCCAAGCGCCCCCCAGCCTCGCCAGGTGCAGACAGGCCTCTGCCTTCTCTCTCTGGGCCTGGCTGGCCTCCTCCCCCACCTACGTCATCCCTGGAGGGGCCTGCCAAAAGACAGCCCCCAGGGCTTCCAGCTGAGGACGTCAAGGGGCCCACCTGGCCAAGTGCTGACTCCCCAGAGGCTCCTTACTGAGCCCTGGCCGGTCTTGATTGAGATGGGCCCCCCACACCCTCCCCCACCACCTCATCCCTCCACCACGGGAGCCAAGTGCAAGTGCTTTCCAGAGCCCTGGCCCTCGGTTGGGCCGGAAGGGGCTTCCTTCCAGCACCTGGGGCTGGCATGAGGCCTCCAGCCAGACCTTGCTCCCTCTCCTAGCTCCATGCCCCTGGGGCCCCTGGGAGTCTGCTCCCTGCCTGCCCTGGGGCTCTGGAGCCCTCAGGTCCCTTGCCATCTGACTGGGGTGAGACTGGCAACCTTAGTCAGCTCTGGAGGCAGCCAGTACCCCCGCCCTGCCATCTGGCCCTCGGGCCTTCTGCCTTCTCTGGGCATCCAGGCAAAAGCAATTTCCTTCCGGAAGACTGTCACTGGCTGGGAACACTGCTCTTCCCTACCCGTCCGAACGCCTGGGCCAGTGTTCAGGGCTGACAGCTCTCCCTGGAGTCTGGGGCCCCCTGTTTCTCCCTGACCCAGAAAGAATCCTGCCAGCTTGGGTCTTTCTGCACTTTTGCCTCCAAAAGGCCTTGGGCCTGGAGACTTCAGAGACTGAGGGAAGGTGCGAACCTTGCCATCCAGGCACAAACAACGGAGGGCAGGGGCTGTTCATCTCCTCCCAGAGACGCCTAGAAGGCCGGGGGCAAAACCAAGGCAGCTGAAGCAGAGCCAGAGGCAGAGAGAAGCTCGGGCCCGGCCACAGCCCGGTTCACCAGGCCGCACCTGGGACCCACACACACACATGTGCATGTGTCACAGGGACGAACCATGCAGCATTGACGCCCATGCTCAGATCCTCCAGGCGGGGGCCTTGCCCTCGTGACGCAACCACGCACGCTCCCCCACACAGGACAGGGGAAGGTGCAGCGTGGGTCCACTTCTGTTTGGCAGACAGGACACTTCCCGCCAGGCCACTGGGGTGGCCACACAGGGATACCCAGCACCCGCACACGTGCCAGGGACGCCGAGGCCTCAGCCCAGGGGCTCATTTACCAGAGAGACAGGAGCCGCCGCCAGGGCCTCCCCCAGATATCCGCTGGGCTGAAAATGCAAAGAACCGAGACTTTGAGACACTCCTGCCTCGTCCGGCCCCCCAGCGGGATGCCCAACAGGCCCCAGTGCACCCTTGGCCCAAGGAGGCTCTATGCCAGCACTAGCCATGGCCATACTCGGGGGCTGCCCAGAGAGATGCTCCCCTTGAGGGAGAGGGAGATGGGGGAAACAGAGGAAGGGGAGAGGCAGGAAGAGGGGAGAAAAACGCAAACTAGGAAGGGCCTTGACAAAGAGGTCAGGCTCTTGGAGCACATTCAGGATCGGCACAACAGCCCCATGTGTCTGCTCCTGCAAGGGGGCCATCTGAGGAGGGCCATGCTCTGAGAAGCCCAGGGGACACAGGGCTGAGCCAGGTGTACCCTGAGCCAGCCTAGGGGACCCCAGGCCAGTGCCCTGCTGCATTCCAGCAGTAGTGTGGGAGGAGGAGAAACTGGGGAGTGACTCAGGTGGGTGGGGGACTGAGCTCCATGCGGGACAGGCTGGGCTCCACCTGGCCTGTCAACACATGGATAGACATGGCTATTTCTGAGGCTCTGTCCCAACAAAGGGGCAGGTGTGTGGCCGTCTGGTGGACCTGTCCCTACAGAGCCCAGACAAGCTAGGGGTGGGCCCAGCTCCCGGCCCCGCTCCCAGGCCCACCTCACCCCTGCTTCCATCTGCAGACCAGGGTCAGGGCACAGTCTGGGGTAAGAGGCCAGCCCTGCACCCAGGCGGTGGGCCTTATCTCTCATTATTTATGATAAGGACGTGCACGGCGGCTGTGTGGCCTGCAGGAGCCGTGTTGTGTGCGTCCTTGCCAAGAAACGTTTGCAGACAAGTGGGGTCAGGCCACAGGGCCTCCTTCTGAGAATTGCTGGGCTTGCGGATTAGTGAGGCAGGATGGAGCCAAGCCCCAGAGGCCCCGAGCGGTTCCCGATGCCGCACAGCCGGCCAACAGGTGTAGCGGCTGCCGAAACGCTCTTGGCCAGACCACAGCCTCGCTGCGGGCTCTGCTGACAGAGGACAGGCAGGGGGATCCAGGCAAGGCCTGGCCAAGCTGTCCCAGGGACAGGAAAAGAGTAGGTGGGGGCGGGGGAGGCGAGCTGCGCCAATTATTTGGTGACCCAAGCTCTCCACAGCGGCCGACACACACGCTCGCTCGCTCCCTCTGTGGCCAGGGTGGGGCCCGGATACAACGTGCGCCAGGAGGGCGGGGGGAAGGTGTAGGGGGGAGGGCGGGGGCTCACCTGGAAGGGCAGATCCACGGTGCCACTCCCGATCTGGTTCACGTTGGGCAGGGACCCACCGTAGTACTGGCCCCGGCTTGGGCCCAGCTGCAGGTACTGCGACTTCTGGAGCTGGAGCTGTAAGAGAAGCTGGCAGCTGCAACGCGGGCCCAACGCCTTCCTGAGCACATCATGAAGAGTGCCACCCCAGGGGGGCACCCAGAACGGTACCAAGCGATGGGGTTGATGGCACCAGTCACAGAGGGTGTGGGACCCTGTGACTCACATACTCAAAGGAGCCCCATGTCACTCCACCCGAAGAACAGAACCAGGCAAGGCAGCGGGCCCTGAGGGGGCAGCCTCCATGAACTCGGGGGAGCCTTGCTGGTTCCCGTGCATCGTTTGTGAACGAGAAGACAGTATCGGAAAGACCTGGAGCCCAGAGCCTGTGGAGAAGGCCCTACACCCACGCAGCAGAGCCATTTCTTTTCACAGCTAAAGACTGTATTCCCGGGGCAGAGGCCAGACACAAGGAGCCGACACCAGGACACACGAGGAATTGTCTTTCCAATGGCCTGAAGCAGAGGGGCTGGCTCAGAAGCCCAGTGCTACCTTTCAAAGCACAGGGTGTATGATCCCGCCGGCCGTACACAGGAGGCAAAAGCAGGGCGGCCAGATCCCGCCCAAGTGGTAAGGGGTCCTGCCCAAGCCCCCAGACTCCTTCTGCCTCTCTTGCTGGCCTCACTGGAGCTGGGCGCAGCGGAGGGCCTTCATCTGGGATGGCTGGATGCCTGCATGGGCCTCCCACTGTCACTCACACAGGGATCTGTCCCACTGGGCCACACCTCAGACCCTGGAGCCCAGCTCCCTGACTGGCCGTGGCTGCCTTGAGGTGAGGCTGGGACCTGGCCTCCTCTCCCTCGAATAGCCGATTCCACTTTCCTGGGTCCCCGGTGTGGTCAGCACCACTCGTGACCTGCAGGGCTGATGGTCCACGACACCTGTCCTGCTCCCTTGGGAGGCAGGCGTCGTGTCCGAGAGGTGGTGGCCAGGTACTCAGGGAGGGTGGGCGTCTGCTCTGGCCCTGGCCAGGGCGGTTGCTAGGGTCGATACTGTGTACACAACAAGGCCGGCTCATGTTCCCTCACAAACAGCTCCTGGCAGCGCTCTGTGAGCTGGCTGCCCGTGCCGCCCCACTCTCCCACGTCGGCCCCTGCTTCCTGGGGGGGGGCCCAGGATCCTGGAGGGGGAAGTGAGACTCGGGAACTGGCCGCCTGCCCAGGAGAGTACCTCACCCAGGTAAACAGCTGTTTCCTGTGAGCGACCGTGGAGTCAGGAGGCAGACTGACCCCATTCCATCCTTCGCGGGTGGTTCTTGGGGTCTGCGGGGCCCAGCCCAGGATCCATCTCCAATGGCTGGAGACCTCACTGTAAATACCCCACTGTGTCCCTCCCACCCTACAGTCATGAGAGATGAAATAGGCCAGCCTCCGGCCACAGGAAGGGGGAGACCAAGCAGGGCAGGGCCCCCACCCCTGCCTGGGCACAAGTCACCTCAGACCCAAGACACCCACAGGCTTGTGTCTGAGCCTTGTGACAGAAGCCTGCATCACAGCCAACCCTCAAGAACCATGTGCCCCCCCCACCGCCCTTCATGGCCTCGGTTTCCCCCTCCCATTAGTCCAGGAGTGGGTAAGGACGCCTGGCATGTGACACAGGAAGTGCTTACAAAACAAGTATTTTTGTCAGAGGCTGAACTGCCAGCTCAGGGAGCCCCAGCATCCTGCCCAAGCACTCCACAGAGCCGCTATGTTCCAGGCCAGAGAGAGCCTGGTGGTGGGGATGATCTACAGGACGGGGGACTGACAGGAAGCCCACGCTCGCATGCTGCTGAGACACCAGCCCTCCCAGGCCCCACCTCTGCGCCCTTCTTTCTAGCAACGGCCTCCCACCCGCCTCCCTGCTTTGCTGCAGGACTGTCAGGCTTTGGAGCACAGCCTCTGGGTTTGGAGTGGGAGGTGTATGGGGCCCTGCACTTCTTTGGGGCACCCTGTGCCTGTCCCTGGGTGCATACTGGCAGCACAAGAAAGTGTCCACCTGGCCTGGAGATGTCTGGCCTTTGTCCCCAGTGCCTGAGAGGTGGAAGCCCTCTGAACATTCTGCCTGACAAGACTATCTTTGTTTGCCTGTGCTCTCAGGCCACACTGGGTGGTCTATGCCAACAGTGTGATTTAGGGGAGGGGTCTTGGGCCACGTGGAATCAGCTCATCCCCTGTAGGGCTAGAGAGGCAGTCAGCCAGGTCCGTGTAAGCCCCAGTAGAAAGCCGGGACCCTGAGGCTCAGGGAACATCCCTGGACGGCAGTACACCATGTGTGGGGCCACACGGGGCGCTGGGAGAAGTAAAAGCTGTCCACACGACTCCACAGACGGGGGACACCCGGAAGCTCATGCACAGAACTCTCCAGGATGCCACCCAGACACCCCTTCCCTTTGCCGTTGAAACCTGTGTCCTTTCGCTTATAATAAACCCTAACTGTGAGCATTTAACAGCTTCCGTGAATCCTGTGTCCCTCAAGTGACCTGCTGACCTGAGTGTGGTCTTGGGGCTCCCCTGCAATGTTGCAGGAGCTGACTGCCCTCCCAGGCCTGGCCAGGAACCCCCAGGAGCCGGGAAATGAGGTGAGAAGATGCCAGCCTGGGGCCCTGCCCAAGAACCTGCTGCCTGGGAAGGAAGGACAGCAGAGTGACATCACCAGGCAGGACCTGATGAGCTAAAGGTTGAAACTCGAGCCTCTTGCTAGTGCCAAGCCACAGCCCCTCGTGCATCCTTCCAGCCAGCAGTCCTCACTCTGTATCCACCCCCAAATGGCACTTGCCCCTAGCCTCGCCAACAGAGCTCCATAAACCCAGCATCCAAGCCAGGGCATGTCACTCAGCAGCACCTGCTCGTGGAACAAATACACGTGTGGACATGTGAGTAAGGGAATGACTGAATACCGCTGTTCCTGCTCTCGAAGGTCGACATTCACAAGCCAGGTGACAGGCCCATTTGGAGGCCGCACAAGCGCCTATCAGAAGGCCCACATGGCTCCCAAGACAATTAGAGGTTCAAGGTCAAACAGGGCTTGGATGCCTCCCCCACCCCACACACCCCCGCACCCACATGGCTGTTGGAAAGGGCAGTGCAGATGGGGAAGTGAGGCCCACAGGAGGCCATCACGTGCTGGAGGCCAGGTGCTAGAAGAGGAGACCTGCATCTCTCAGGGCTCCCCCTTGCTTGCGGCCTGTGGTCCGATAGCCTGGGGAAGGAGTCTGCGCCTCCCGACTAGGAGAGTGGAACTCCACTCCAGAGTCAGAGGGCCTGGGCTGAGGGTGGATGGGTGCCTCATTACCCATGCTTGTACCTAAACTTCCTGCCTTCTGCTCTCCCCACCCCTTGGCCCCAAAGCACCCTGAGTCTGTGCACCCCCAGGGCCTTGGCCTGTGACAGCCCCCGCTTCCATGCCCATCCCACAGGGGCCTCCCTGACACCCCACCCAGGGAGCAGCCCCTCCAAGTCACTATCACATCAGCCTCTAGCTTGGTTTGTGGGTTTTTTTTTGTTGTTTTTTTGGTTTTTTTAAAGATTTTATTTATTTATTTATTTGACAGAGAGATCACAAGGAGACGGAGAGGCAGGCAGAGAGAGAGAGAGAGGGAAGCAGGCTCCCTGCTGAGCAGAGAGCCCGATGCGGGACTCGATCCCAGGACCCCGAGATCATGACCTGAGCCCAAGGCAGCGGCTTAACCCACTGAGCCACCCAGGCGCCCTGTTTGTGTTGTTTTTAATAAAGTTTTCATCGCGGAGGTTTTAGATTTACAGAAAAACTGCAAAGACGGTACACGGTTCTGCAACGCCCCTCACTCAACTTCCCCTAAAGCCACCCTCCTGCCTTACTGGGACAAAATTAGGAAAGTGGAGGTGGGCTGGCATCCCTGGCTGACCCAGACCCACTCGCGTGAAGCCTCCAGTGGGTCTCATCAGGTTTGCTGCACTGAAAACGCCCTTGCTCCAGGACCCTGTCCACCATCCCCATCTGGGCCCCACCAAATAGTGGGGACTCAAGACTCACAGTTTGCTGGTCACACTGTGTCCAGCACCAGGACTGTGCGTGGTCACAGATCCCCCATAAGTAGTACCACGTGACTGCCTTACCTCCCACAAGCCTGCCGCAGCCTCAGATCTTTCCAGAACAACATGCGCAGTCCCTGCCTCTCAAACCCCCTTGCTCTCAGGTCTGAACTGACTGGGCAAGCGGCAGTAGGCCCTGGGGTCAGAGATATCTGATCCACAATGGATGGCCTAGAAGCACAGCGCAGACCCTGGCCACCCTGCGCTCAACGACTCCCCACCCCAAGCATTACAGATGGCACCCCGGGTGTCCCTGAGTCCCTGCCATGGGTCCTTCTCAGCAGATTTAAGGTATCACAATAGTCCTACCACCTTCAGCGTCCCAGGGCTACCGTAACAAATGACCACAAACAGCATGGCTTAAAACAGTAAGAATTTACTCTCTCACGGTTCAGGAGATGGAAGTTCAAAATCAAGGTGTGGGCAGGGGTGGGTTCCTTCTTGAAACTCTGAGGGAGAGTCTGTCCCAGGCCTGTCCCAGCTCCTGGTGGCTCCAGGGTTCCTGGGGTTGTGGCCATATCCCTTCAGTCTCTGCTTCCATCCCCATGTGACCTTCCCCCCTTGTGTGCCTCAAATCTCCCTCTCCTTTCTCTTATAATACCTGTCACTGGATGCGGCCCCCCCCCCCCCCCCGCAATCAAGAATGATCTCATCCTGAGCCGTCTACCTACATCTACAAAGACCCACCTGCCAATAAGGGCACATTCCCAGGTTCTGGGGTAAACACATGGACAGAGGTTTTGGAGGGATACAATTCAACCAAGACAGGCCTTTTTTTTTTTTTTTCCAAAGATTTTATTTATTTATTTGACAGAGAGAGAGAGATCACAAATAGGCAGAGAGGCAGGCAGAGAGAGCGGGGAAGCAGGCTCTCCACCTAGCAGAGAGCCTGATGCGTGACTCGATCCCTGGACCCTGAGATCATGTCCCGAGCTGAAGGCAGAGGCTCCAATCCACTGAGCCACCCAGGCGCCCAAGACAGGCCTTTTGAGAGCAGCACCAGCACACGCCACTTTCCAGATGGGAAAAGCGAGACCTGCCAGGCAAGGGAACTGCCTAAGGCTGTTAGCCACCCAGCTTGGGAGTGGCTGAGCAGGGCACAGACTTCACTTCTGGAACTTGAGCCCTGAGTGACCCCTGCGTGACCCCGCAGACTAGGAGGCAGCTGGACCAGAGAGTGTCAGTGCCATGTGGTATTAAGGATAAGAGCACACCTGCTCCCCGGGGAGCCTCCTGTCAGAGCAGCGCTCTGATGACAAGTCTACCACACTGACGCCATCAACACAAGTCTCTCCCTACAAAGCTACCTGGGTTCCTGCTTTAGCCCGAGGACCCTTGTTTCCG